>NW_014013502.1:30513-41989 GCF_000611645.1 Monoraphidium neglectum
GGGCGGGGGTGGCGCAAAAGACGTGTAAAAAGGCACTGCAGGTCGTCACTGCGGATCGCGGTGGCCTTTCACTTTGACCTTTCAACTTATATAAATCCACACCTTTTCAAGATCCTAGCATGTGTGGAAAGCGCAGCGATGGCCGCAAACCGAAGCGCACCGCCGAGCTGGCTGAGTTGGCAGCGTCCTCCCTGCGCTGCGCTGCACCTCCCTTGTTTGGTGCTTGCTTGCACGTGCTCCTCTAATGAGGCTTCTGTAATCTTCGTATAGCTACCGCGTATCGTGTGTATGTCGTCAGCAAGCCCGGGCTGGCTGATAGCGTGCAACTCCCGTATCACGGGATCTGCGTCAGACGCAGCTCCGCGTTCGTCAGCGATCACACTTCTAACACATATATGAGGATTTCCTTACTGCCTCGATTGCTGCATCGATGGGTTTGACCCATGCAGACAGTGGCAGCGGCAACACGTCACCAGTGACGCCCCCAGCCAAAGCGAGCGCCGGAAGTGCCAAAGGCGCCCTGCATTCGGCCAAGATGCCGCTTCTCAGGTTGTTGGCTAGACACCAGGATCTCTGCTGCACAGGTTTGCGCCAGGCAGGTCATTTTGATCTGGCCTGATTGCTCGTCTGCCGTCTCAGGCGTCTATACCAGGCAACATTGTGGCTTTCTGCCTGTGAGTGAGTGTGGTGGGCTGGGGACAATCCGCTACTCATCAGCTTTACCTCGGCATGAGGTTTTGGAACAGATGTGTCTCATGCCCTGCTGGTGTGGGCCACTAATTTGGGCTGAGCTGCTGTGGCCGCGGCAGCCCCAGCAGCGGCATTGTTGGCAGCGGAGGCGCCAGTGGCCGGGCAGCGTGCAGCAAAGGCCACCGCCGACCGTGGCCGCTCCTGCACATCAAGGACAGTGACTAGTAGACTGCTGCTGTACATGCAACGGCCCTGTCCTGGGGCCCCTATCCCTGTCCCTTGTGTTATCACTCATCAGAGGACGCGACTGCACCACACCCCAGGCCTGGCAAGTTGTTCTGCCTTGCTGCTCAGCCAATCAGCAACCGTCTAACACCCTGATCATTTGCCTGACCTCTGTTCCTTGGACGGAGCGGCAAAGCAGCCAAGCGGGCCCGCAATATTACATGGTTTGCAACAATTTGGCCAGCCAGGGCCCAGGGACCAGCCATCGAGGGCCCAAAAGCATCCTGCTTGTGGCTCAAGGCACGCAACAGCAAGCATGTTCAAGACTGGCTCACTCAAGTGCAACCAGTTGTGTGCAGTGTGCCTGGGAATATATGTTTGTCAATAACATGGCTGCTGCTGATATCATGTGTGTAGCGTGAGCGTGCGATCGATGCCTACACACGTGGATTGGATGCCGCCGCCCTCTCCTGCGCCGCAGCAAACACCGCCTGCCGGTCCCTCAGCATTTCGCCTGGCTCCCGCTCCAGCTTCCTGGTGCTCAATGAGAAGCGCTCGGGCTTAAGCTCTGAACGCAGCACCAGCGCTGTGACCTTGTCTCCCACCTTGGCGTCTTCCGCTGAACTGATGCGCTCCTCGGTGATCTGGCTGATGTGCAGCAGCCCCACAGCTGGGACGCCGTTGCCAGTGATGACGTCAACAAATGCGCCATATTTCCGGACAGATTGCACCGTGCCCGTCACTAGCTCGCGGTCCTGTTTAGGGAGCACCCACGGGAGTATGCAACTGGGCTAAGTGGGTGTTCACGGCAAACCTCTTGACAAGAAGGCAGGCGCGATTGATCTGGTTGACAAGTCCAAGGGTGCAGGGTCGAGGAAGAGACGCGAGGTCGGGGCCAACAGTTGGATATACGTGCAACACAAACAAAGCTGCAGACACCCCTTGCGCGTGCAGCCTCGCAGGCCAAATCCGAGCAGAAAACTGTGCGCTCCCGAGCCCACTTGCCTGAGGCAATTCTGGAGGCTTGAACTCAGAGGGGGCGCAGGTAAGGAACAACTTGCACGCCTCTGTGTCAAACTTCAGCAGCGAAGCAGACAGCTCCGCGCCGATCAGCTCCTGCATCGGTTCAATAGCATGCTGCGAGGCGAGTGCGCCAGTTTGAGGAAGGTGATGGACTGTGGCAGCAAAGCGCTTTTGGCGACTAGCTACTAGCTACTGTGAAGCCAGGCAAGCCTGCCTATTCAGGTCAGCGCCCAGCTCTCGCGGCAACGCTTCAGATCCCTCACCTGGCCCAGTTTTGACTTGTGTATCAAGCCCGTGATGTTGGGTTGGCCAGGGCCAGGCGTCCACGATACGACAACACTGTTTGCGTCCCGCGTCAGCCGCTCCACTGTCACTGGGATCTTCTCTCCAGAGTCCCGCAGCTCTTCAAGCCGCGAGGACATGCTTTGCCACACACGCCACATGTAAGCACGCTTCTCCGCCCGCAAGAACACTCGATTTGGATTTGACAGCATCTCCCCTGGCCAGTCCTCAAGTGCAGCCACGCTGAGCTGGACGTCACACTGCAGGTGCTTGAGCACGACTGCTCTGGCTGTCATGCCGACCTGGAACAAGCGCCGGATGACGTCACTCCGCAGCTTGTCTTTGGAGCGCGTGATTTGCGTCGCTTCTAGGCTTAGACACAGGCCACCGCCAACGTCCAGTTCTATCCACTCCAGGTGGAAGCTGCGGTACACTCGCCGCATGACTGTCCCCTCAATCAAATCGCCGACCTGCACGGACGCCAGGGCGGGCGACGGACTGTTTGCACGCCGCGATCACGCACGCTTGCCCCTGCGCACACGCCCATCGTGCGGGCAGGGAGGCCCAACGAGCCGCGTTTCGACAAGCAGGCAAGATCTCCTTGCTGCTGCAAGGCTCAATCAGCACACCAATCATCCAGGGGGTATGCATTCACGCCGCCCCTGCCCTCACCTTGAGGTCATCCAGCCCCAGCCCCGGCTCGCCCAGGGCCCTGCGGTGGCTGAACAGCACCACCGCCTCCTCGCCTTCCTGGGTGCCTGTGACCTCCAACACAATTGCAGGGATGTCTCGCCCCACAAACTGCTGCAGCAGGTCCCTCTGCTTGGCGCGCGCCCGTCCTGCCTTCTCCTGGATAAGAAAGTGACACCATCACGATCTCAGCGGAGCGCTGCGTGGGGATTGGGCCCATTTTCCAGCCCAGGTCATTCTTGCATGCATGCCATTCAAAAGGACAATGGACATCTCAATCAGCTGGGGCACGTGGAAGTGGAGACCGCCTGCAATCCAGAATCTCGGAGTACCCTTACCGAGCTGGCGTTTGGCCCCAGCAACCCGAGCACGTGCGCCACGGGAATCGTCCCTGTCACAACAGGAGCCGCCGCATCTCCTGTATTGTACCGCACTGCCAGTCCATGCTGTTCAAGATCTTCTGAGTAGTTGACCATCCCCGTGACTGTGACTGTCACGCGACGGCGCTGGTCCCTGAGATCCTCCAGCCTCTGCAGCAGCCCACCACCGAGCCCTGTGCGTGCCAGCGAACCGTCTAAACCGCCTGCTTCTGCTGGCACTGCATGGGTGATCCTGCGCCTGCTGGCTCTGCAGATGAGAAACGTGCTGCTGCTTGGCTGGCAAAGTCTCAGACTGCCGCATGCAGTGCATGTATGAGCACGCATGGGAGCGGCGTGAGGCGTTGTCTGCCGCGCCCTGCAGGGCGTGGCAGCGGCCGCCCGCTGAAGGCCGCAGATCATGATGTTGATGGGTTGAGTTTGTATGATTGTAGCCACCACCACGTATGCGAGCCTAGTATTTCCAGGTGGCGAACTACGGTACCGTAGCCCGCACCCAAACGTTGATCTCACGAAAGATAAAAGGAAGACCCGAGCAGAACGACAGCGTGCAGCCGCAACAACATGGTGTACAATGCTTGCAAGCATACGAATGTAACTCGCCGGACCGGTCACCTGGCCAGGTGGCGCGTCAGTTCATCAGTTGCTGCCTCCAGCAGAGCTCCAGCTCTGAGGACGAAAAATTGTTGCAGTGTGCTCCGCTGGGCACGAATCGACACTCAGCTCCTACGTTGAGCCCAAAAAAAGCTACGCCTGGCAGGGCGGAGTGGCACGTGCGCACAGGGGAAGCTGGTTGCACAGATGCAGCACGTTGCAGGGGGAGGGACAGGGGGCTGCGCTGGAGCACCGAGGAGACCAGATTGACCACTTGCCTGAGAATTCACCGGAGCAAAAGTCGCCATAAGCGTTTGTTATGAGGCCGTGCGTAAGGCGTGGCAAGGGGGACAGCTGCACTGTGCAGGCGTTCTGTGGCTGCTGGGGCGCCACACGCAGTTGCTTGCCCAACTCGCAACCAGAATCCGCGCAGGTCAGGAGGTGCGCGCACATCCATCTGTGTGGTGACAGACCTTGCCATGGCACGCGTCACGCAGGACGGTCCTGAACAACCATGCGACCAAAACTCGAAACTACTGGCAGTCCAGCGGCCCTGAGACACAAACGCCACCGTGCCGCGTGGGGTGAGGGGCAAGTACGCGGGGGAGCACCACGGGGCTCAGCCCTGGGCAGGCTGCCCGCCCCTCACCCAGCAGCTGCGCGCCGCCTCACACGTATTCGGACGCAGCCCGTCACAACGTCAGATTTGTCCAGTCTGAAGGCCGCATCACGCGCTGATCTCAAGCCTGTTCGGCCCGGCAGCCTGAATGCCGGCCTCAGCGCCGCCACAGGTAGGGTCGGGGCCCAGCAACGCTCCCGAAAACCAGAGTACAGTATTTGGTTGGACCCGTAGCAACATCTTGCCTGCTGTTAGCCTCACTGGGTTTGATCTTGTGCACACAGATCCCGATGCCTGCTGCGTGTGCCGGCGCTTGCTAAGGTGCTATCACATCAAAATTTGGCCAGGCCCTCAATTTCAAACAGTCAGCTTCATTCCCTCATCGCATGCCGCTGCTGCCTCAGCTTGTGCGCCAGCCCATCAATGCCCTTTGGACGGTGTGGATGGCACAAAGTCACGAGCATGAAGGGCTTTTTGGGTTTCGGTAAAGACAAAAGCATGAAATCACATTTTTGTTGCAAGCAAAGATCAGGCAGCCTGGGCGTGAGGCCAGATGTGGAAGGGCAGGGCCGTGCATCATCCCAGCCCAAGGCCCTTGTTGGCAGTCCGGGCCCCCAGGCAAGTTCTTTAGGTGTTTGCCGTATCAAGGACATCGATGTGTGCCCACGTGCGCTCATGTTGGTGGACACATCAGCTTAAATTTACTAGCCCCGGCGCCATCTGGACTGGCGATTGAGGGGCGCCATGATAACCGCCATGAGTCACTCACACTTCCCTTGGAACTGTCACTTTGCAACACAAACACAACGGAGTTGGCTCACGGCATTGAAATTCGACAGATTTTCTGAAAAGGCGTCGCAACATACTACCGCGTCGTAACGCGATAATAACCGCGACGCGCATCGCTCTCGCGGGAAGGCCTCGAAGTTTAGTGAGCCCCCAGGCACCTGCAATGCGGCGAGCAAGGAGTCCAGGTCGCATTGAGGACGAAGGCGCGGCAGGCGGCAGGCTGCAACGCCAAAGACTGGCCGCACCAGGTCAGGCGCAGACCCATCATGCAGTGATAGCTGCCTGGTGCTCTGGCCTCAAAACAGACGCATGCCGTTTTGCCGTCAGGACGAAGATCACCCCAACAGATTCTAGATTGCGGTGCCGGATTACCCCTGGTCTGGGTCAAGCGTTGCAGCGCCGACAGCATGACAGCAGGTGGCCCTGCACCGGCGCAAACTGTACACAACCCGCAACGAACCACACGCGCAGAGCCGGCGGCGGTGCTGGAGCCGGTGCAGGCGGAGGAGCTGGAAGCCGAGGCAGCAGAGGTCGGGGGACAGCAGGGGGAGCAGCCTCCGGTGGAAGCCGAGGGGGCCGCTGACGAGGACGAGGAGGGCCGCTCCGATGAATGGAGCCTCGGCGAGGGAGAGAGCGAGGAGGGAGTTGAGTACGAGGACGGGGACGAGGACGCGGATGACGAAGGACACATTGAGGAGGAGGAGTTCTTTGATGATGATTACGGTGAGAGACTGGACTGCTGCGGTGTGCGAGCGTTGCGTCGAGAGCCGCGCGCCGGCTGGCGCAGCCGCTGCCGGGGTTGTTCCCTTGTGGGGGCAGGCTCACATCCTTGATAGCTGTGCAACTGACCAAGGAATGGCCGTGATTAATGCACACGGGCATGTTGCGGTTCACGGCGGCGTGGTGCTGGCGCAGCATCAATTGGCGGGTGTGCCAAGAGCGCGTGCGAGGTCCCTTGGGGGACGGGCGCCCTCGCTCGCTCCACGTCCGCACGCAAAGACCCGAAGCACCCTCCGCCACATGCGTCCATCCTGATTGGCCCAGGCGCGGGATGGGACGCGCCCGAGCGCGCCGTCGGCGCTGCGCCCGCGCGGCAGCCTGGCGACACGCTCATCGCGCCCGGTGTGTGGGCGCGCCGCATGCCCGACGGCCGCCACTGCCTGCTGGGCGCGCCGCTGCGCTACGCGCCCAAGCTGCTGCGGCGCATCTTCGGCTTCTCCCAGCAGCGCGGGCAGCTGCTGTGGCGCCGCCAGGAGCCAATTGACGACGAGGCGTGGCGCTACATTTGCGACACCCTGGCGGCGCCGAGGATCCAGCCGCTCCTGCAGAGTGGGCGGCGCGTGCTGGAGCCGCTGCCGGGTGGGTGGGATTTGAGCGGCCAAAGGGATCTGCCTGGTTGCATGTTAGTAATGGGGCTTGGGGGACCTAGAACTGGCGATGGTGGGGGCACGCTTGCTGCTGGTGTCTGGGGCTTCCCCTGTTTGGTTGGATACTAAATTGGATACACAAAGCAGGGCTGACATGCATGCTCCGCTCGCTCATCTATTGTTCTACTGCAGGGTGGGGCTTCCCAGCCTCCCTGAGGCTGCACGACAGCAGCGGCAATGTGCTGCAGGGTCCTCGGCGCTCGGGCCGCGGCGCCAAACCTTGGAATGTGGGCAGGTGAGCGAGGAGGGGACGGCGTACCCTGGTGCTCAGCAGGGGAGGGGGAACGGGCTGCTGTTGCTTGTGATGTTCAGGTCAGGGCACAGGTGGGATCCTTGGGAGGGAAATCAAAGGGGCCATGCACTGGTGCCTGCTGCATGGGGTTTGGGTGCACTCTGCCCTGCGAGACAGGTTGCTGATCGCCCCCGCACCAACGAAATTCTCGCCATGCTCTGCAAACCCCCCACCAACCCCATCCCACCCAGGCAGTTTTTCAGCAGCTTCAACCAAGGGGTTGAGGACAGCTTCTTGTGGGCGGACGGTGTCGGGCCCATGGAGCCGGAGGCCCAGCAGAGCTTCAATGAGATGGTCCGCAACCACGGCCTGTGGGCTGTCTTTGGCTGAAGCTTCTGGATTTGTAGTTTGAGCTGGGGTTGCACTTCACTTGTGTGGACGATGGCGTGGGCTGCCTTGCAGTTGCCGTGTTGGAGCCTGTGCCAGGGCTTTGGACAACACGCCACGCATCATGTAATCTGCCCACCATGCTCAAATCCTGCAATGTTGACTTGCCCAAGTTGTTTGTGCTGGCGGCCTGTGGCAAATTGAATTGCAGTGAGATTTCAACTTTACACAATGTAATGCAGTTGAGGCGACACGGGTCTGTTGGTCAACGTTGTTCCCCGACCAACCCTGCAGCCTGAAACCATTGTGTGTGTAAGATGCCGACGGCAATCGCAGCCCAAATCCTGTTGCAGCAATAGGGGGGTGAACATGCACATTGAAGAAAGTATGTCACACTCTCCAGCCAGACATCCCTTGTGGATAATATGTGCCATGCAGCAAGCGCACAGATGCAAACGCTTGAATGTCCCACAGGTGGTTGCAACAACAAGTGCATCAACGTGTGCCTCCGACCACGTGCACTAATGCTTGTCGGCCATCAGCTTGGACCCACTAAGCCCGGCGCCATGTGGACTGCTCCTGCTAAGTACTGAGGGCCGATACAGTATGTAACCGCCATGAGTCACTCACACTTCTCTTGGAAGTGCCGCACTGCATCACCATGTCAGCGGGATTTGATCACTGCATATATTTGTTGGATTTAAAAAAAAACATCATCGCAGCAGACTACGGCGTAACGGAAACAGCCGCGGCGCGCATCGCTCTCGTGGGACGGCCTCCACGTTTAGTGGGCTCCCAGGCACCTGCAATGAGGCGATCAAGAAGTGCGGGTGACATCGAGGACGAAGGCGCGGCAGGCAACAGGCTGAAATGCCAAAGGGTCGCAGCACCAGGTCAGGCGCCGACGCATCACGCAGCAGCTGCCTGGTGCTCTGGCCTCAAAACAGACGCATTCATACGTTTGTAGAAAATTTACACAGACTAACAGACTGCTGCGACGCCCGGCCACCCCTAGCTTGGGTCAGGCCTTGCGGCGCCAGCAGCAGACAGGCAGCCGAAACAATGACAAAATCTGCCGACACCCGCAACAATCCGCCCACACAGAATCGGCGGTGCTGGTGGAGCCTGTGCAGGCCGAGGAGCCAGAAGCCGAGGCAGCAGAGGTTGGGGGACAGGAGGGCGAGGAGCCTCCAGTGGAAGCCGAGGAGGCCGCTGACGAGGACGAGGAGGGCAGCGACGAAAGGGACAGCCTCGGCGAGGGAGAGAGCGAGGAGAGAGACGAGTACGAGGACGGAGATGAGGGAGCAGATGATGTGGAATACGATGAAGAGGGATTCTTGGAAGAGGATGGCTACGGTGAGGGACTGCTCAGGCCTGCGGGCGTTTCCTGGAGGTCCGTGCGCGGGCGCCGCCGCCGCTTGGATTGTTCCCTGGTTCAGGGTGGTACAGGTTCGATCTGCAGGGCGACGGCCTTGAGACGAAAGACCCTTGGAGTTGTGAACGGAGACCTTTGCAGTGCGCTGCATCGTGGCGCTGGCATTGCATCCATGGGCACGTGTGTCAAGCACGTGCACGCGTGCCCACGGGGAACGTGCGCCCTCGCTCGCTCAACGACCCCATGCAAGACCTAAAGCAACCTCCGCCACGCGCATATGTACTAATCGGCCCGGGCGGGGCAGACGACGCGCCCGAGCGCGCCGTTGGTACTGCGCCGGAACCGCAGGCTGGCGACGCTCTGGTCACGCCGGGCGTCTGGGCGCGCCGCATGCCCGACGGCCGCCACTGCCTGCTGGGCGCGCCGCTGCGCTACGCGCCCAAGCTGCTGCGGCGCATCTTCGGCTTCTCCCAGCAGCGCGGGCAGCTGCTGTGGCGCCGCCAGGAGCCAATTGACGACGAGGCGTGGCGCTACACTTGCGACGCCCTGGCGGCGCCGAGGATCCAGCCGCTCCTGCAGAGTGGGCGGCGCGTGCTGGAGCCGCTGCCGGGTGGGTGGGATTTGAGCGGCCAAAGGGATCTGCCTGGTTGCATGTTAGTAATGGGGCTTGGGGGGGCTAGAACTGAGGTTGGTGTGTGCGCGCTTGCTGCAGCTGTCTGCTGCATCCCCTGGGTCGTTGTAATCTTCTTGATACACAACGCAATCTCATGTTCGCACTCTTCCCTGTGCTTGCGGCCGCGCGCGTCCCACCCGTGGTGTCACTGCAGCGTGGGGCTTCCCAGCCTCCTTGAGGCTGAAGGACAGCCGCGGCGATGTGCTGCAGGGCCCGAAGCGCTCTGGCAGTGGTGCCATGTCTTACAACGTGGGCAGGTGGGTGGGGAGGGGATGAGCGGATCCTGGTGTCCAGGGGAGGGGGAAACTAGTGGCAGCCATCACCCAGTCGGCCGCCCCGCAGTGGCAGTCACACCAGCAGCAGATGCGGGCCTTTGCTGTGTGGATCGCCGCTGGTGTGCGTATGGCTGTTGTTGCGAGGCTCAAGGGCATGGAGCCGGGTTTTGGCGGCTGCCGTCGCCTGTGCTGTTGAGGACAGAGCATAGCACAGGCTTCCTGGGAGGGACATCAAAGGGGCCATGCACTGGTGCCAGCTGCAGCACAGCACATGGATTGAGTGCAGTACGCCCTGCACGCCCATCTGCTGATCGGCCCCCGCCCAAGATTCTTGCCGCGCTCTTCAAATCCCCCACCAACCCCACCCCACACAGGCAGTTTTTCAGCAGCTTCAATAAGGGGGTTGACGGCAGCTTCTTCTGGGCAGACGGCGTCGGGCCGTTCGACCCGGAGGCCCAGCAGAGCTTTAATGATGCGATGTGATGGCAGACAACCAAGGTTTGGGGTCGTCTTTGGCTGAAGCCAAGGATGTCTTGGGTCGGGCTGGGATTGTGCTGCACTCGTGTTCAGAAGAAGGTGGGCCGCCGTATAAGGGCTATGGACGACACCCCAGGCATCATGTGGTCTGCCCGCCATGCATGCTCCATGTGTTACAAGCTTTTCTTGCCCAGGCTGTTTGTGCCAAAGACCTGAGGCGCTTGAACTACAGAGCTCAACTTCTTAATTGTGCTTACAACCTGAGGCACTCAATTCCCAGTGAGGTTGCAACTTTACACATTGCGGTGGAGACAAAACGTGCATGTTGGTCAACCTTGTTTCCCTGACTGATGTGCAGCCTACAACCATCACATGTGTAAAATGCCAAGGGCAATCACAGCCCAGATTGTGTTGCAGCAACAGTGGAGTGAGTGGATGGACCTGCACATTAAGGAAGTAATCACATGCTCCAGCCAGACATCCCTCGTGTATAACATGGGTATTGCCATGCAGCAAGCGCAGAGATGAAAGCGCTTTAGATTATAATTGACAACGGCGCGTGTGTGCCATGATGGATTGCCACAACAGCAGGCAGAATGTTTTGCAACACCATCTGTCCAACTGCCAATGGCAGTACACCACTGCAGCAAGATGCTCAACTTGCACAAAGGGTGATCAGGATGCGGCCTGCTGTGAAGCAAGCAGGCCCGGTGTTTACACGCATAACCCCTGCCAGCAGAGGCTGGCTGCAAACCAACCACCACGACAACGCTCAAGTGCTTCAACATCCAACCCCGTTTGTAAAAACTTGATCCACGCACAAGCACCTCGGCTATGACAGCCACGCCCTGCCGCAGCCCCAGAGGGGCTGGCAGCTGCATGGCTGGCCAGCAAATCCGCCCTCGCAAACCAGCCTTGGCCTGCCTGCCCACCGCGCCAGGTGATGCAACAGTGGAGCTCCCACGCCCTGCTGACTCATCAGCACCTCAACAACCAAACCACCAGGACCGCGACCGCTCTTTACCCGCCTCCGGCTCGCCTCAGCCCTCGATGTGGATCTCCTTGGCTGCGGGCTTGGGCTCCTGGGACCTCTTAGGGACAGTGACGGTCATCACGCCGTCCTTGATGGCGGCGGAGATGCCCTCAGGGTCAACGGTCTCGGGCAGGCCAAAGGAGCGGAAGAAGGAGCCGTGGGAGCGCTCCACCCACGTGACGCGCCCCTCCTGGTGGGATGGGGTGCACGGCGAGAAGGGGTCGTGCGGGCGAGTCGGGAGGGGCCGGAAGGGTTGAGGGGTTTGGGAGGTGCGCAGGGACAGCAGGCGGGCGCGGGCAGGAGGGGCG
>NW_014013501.1:0-37981 GCF_000611645.1 Monoraphidium neglectum
GTGCAGAGCAGAGCAGAGCAGGGCGGGCTCAAAAGCAGTGGAGTCGGTTTGCACACGCGGGGCTGAGGTGTCTGCAGTCTCCTCTAGACCCGCAGAGTCGCTGAGTACGCGCCCAAGTCGTGTGATTGGGTGTATTTGAGCCCTGCTTTTTACTGTTTGGAACACTGATGCCACCATCTCAGTGCTGTCTGCCACAACGTGACGCCCGCCCAACCCCAGATGGGCGGCAGCGAAGCCATCATATCGGCGCTGCAGCGCGGCCTGGAGAAGCACGGCGGCCGCCTGCTGCTGCGCTCCCACGTGGAGCAGGTGGCGGTGGAGGGCGGCCGCGCGGCAGGCGTCGTGCTGCGCGCCCGCGGCGGCGGCGGCGACGGCCGACGCGAGGTCGTGCGCGCGCGCAAGGGTGTGATCTCCAACGCGTCGGTGTGGGACACGGCGCGCCTGCTGCCAGAGGGGTCTGTGCCGAAGGAGTGGCGGGCGCGCAGCGTGGCTACGCCGCAGACGGGCAGCTTTGTGCACCTGCACCTGGGGATTGACGCCAGCGGGCTGCCCGCTGACCTGGACTGCCACCACCTGTGAGGCCTGGGTCGGGTCTAAGATGGGTTGAGGGGCCAGGGGGTGCGGCGCCCCGCAGCTGGCGGGGTGGTGCACGATTTGGGAATGGGGAGTGAGCGGTAGGGATGTGCAGTTCCGGCTGAGGGGGCGTGTTGCTGCCAGGCTCTAGGTAGTGTGAGCGAGTGAAGACCACGGGCTCCTCTTGCACCCATTGCATGTTGACCGCCCCGGTTTTTCCAATTGCGATGCGTCCCCCGCCCAATCGCCTCACACCTTCCGGTCCAACACCCCCTCACCACCCCAGGTTTGTTGACGACTGGTCTGACCTGGATGCCCCCCAGAATGTGCGCATCGCCAGCATTCCCACGGTGTTCGACCCCTCCCTGGCGCCGCCCGGCAAGGCTGTGGGTGAGTTGGCGCAGGGGTGGCCGGCGCATGGGGGTTCAAGGGCCAACAACCATGCGAACGCGGCATCATCGCATGCTGCATACGGTACGTGCTGCAAGGCGGCGACGCATCATATTGGGCCAGAGCGCACGCGCCTGTGCGTGGCCTTTTCCTGCTGTACGGAGCCCGGGCCCTGCCGCGTCACCGATGTCCCCCCCCCAGTCCACGCCTACACCGCGGGCAACGAGCCGTACTCCCTCTGGGAGGGCGTGAGGCGCGGCAGCCCCGAGTACGCGGCCCTCAAGGAGCAGCGCTCACAGTGCCTGTGGAAGGTGGGCAGGGACGGCTTGCCGCGCGCTTGCACGCGCACTTCGCTGAGGCACAAGGCAGCTTGTCTGCTGCCATCTGCTCATGAGGAGCAGGGCCGCGCAGCAGCGGCGAAGTTCTGACCCAGGTTGCACCGGGGCAGACCCGGACGATTGACAGCGGCAACCCAACTCCTCCTCCCCCCTCGTGTGCGCGTGACCCTGCTCTCTCCCCCCAACCAGGCTCTGGAGCGCGTGATCCCCGACATCAGGGAGAGGGCAGAGCTCACGATGGTGGGCACACCCCTCACGCACGAGCGCTTCCTGCGCCGCAACCGGGGCACCTACGGCCCCGCCATCTCCGCCCGCGGCGGCACGTGGCCGGGCAACGGGACGCCGCTGCCGGGGCTGAGCGTCTGCGGGGACAGCTGCATGCCGGGCATCGGCGTGCCGGCGGCCGCCGCGTCGGGGATGATGGCCGCCAACGCCCTGGCGCCCGTGTGGTCCCACCTCAAGACCCTGGACGAGCTGCGCCTGTGAGTCTCCACCCAGCCCCTGTGACACGCACAGCTGCGGGCCGGCATTGCTTGCGTGTCACTAATTTGCGCTTCTGGCCTCAGCCTGCGGGCCCGGCCTTGGTCCTTGATCGACTCCGTGCCTGGCTCAAAGGCGCGGCTGGTGGTTGTTGGTCAGTACTGCCATGTGCATGAGTGGGTGATCTGATGTGGCTGGGTGAGAAACCCTCTCCGCCGGCAATTCCTGCGGTTGAGGCGGGTTCCCCTTGCACCTCGTCGGTAGGACGCATGCAGCTCACCATTCTAGCGGTTTGCTTGAGATATGGCTGTGTGTGCGAGCCGCAATTTGAGCCGGCACCCCCGTTGTTTTTGCGCGCATTGACCGCACCCCATGTTGCGCCACGGCAACGTGGCGCAAGCCCGGCCGGCTTTTGGTCGGGAGCTGTACCAAAACGCTTCCTTGGACCGTGCAAGGCTCCAGCACATGCGTCAGCAGTGCACCACAAAGCGGCGCGCGCTGCTGCATTGCTGGCGGCTGGTTCCTGCGGGTCCTGAAACAACGTGACCACAACCCTTGCGATGAGAGTGCGGTTTAAACCGGTGGCCATCCCATTTGTTGCTGAGGGAAAATTCTAGGCACCTGTTACAATTGTGAAACTGTCTTCCAAAGGCGCGATGTTCATGCGAAGTTTGCCCGATGCTGCCTTGGGCCCAGTGCCTTTGATTGTAAGGCATCCTGATAAGAAAAAATTCTGCGATCAGCAGCTCAACCTGGACAGCTGAATTTGTGACGGGCCGATTGAGCCCAAGCAATCCGCTTGCACCTTGGCGGCGCACAGGAGGAGGGCAGGCTCCATTGAAGTGAGCTGGAGTCCTTGAGTTGGTAACAGCAATGCCAACCTGTGCCCTCGACGTTCCTTTTATCACAAGCAACAGAGCACTATGAACCAAGCCCAGATGGGGGGTCATCACAACCGCCACCCATCAGCGCAAGCAGCTCGCTCTGTCAGGGTCATTTGTAACGCGCCCAGGGGTTGATGGAGGGCCCAGTCGTCCGGACCTTGCCCACTGCGCCCTCCGCCAGTGAGCCGCCAAACGTCATGTACGGCCTGGCGCCGCCGGTGGGGCTGTACTTGATGCCCACGCAGCCTGCCTGCAAGGCGCACGCCTTGAGGGCGTCGACGAGTGTGGCGTGGTGCGTGATGCTGCTGCCCAGGGAGCCCCAATCGCTGGGGTCCGCCCGGTAGGCTGAGTAGCGCCCAGGGCCGATCTTTGGGGGAGGGACGGAGGTGGGGGCATGACCCGCGGATCGGAAGTGCCGGTTATGGGGTGATTCCTCACTGCTGCACCCCCATGAGACCATAGGCTTCGGGTGCGGCAGCATGTGAGGGCACCGCCGCCAACCCCAACTCGTTCTGTCAACCAGCTCCTTTAGACAATTGTTTGGCCAGTTGCAATCGGTTTCTACTCACCTCGAAGAGCACCTTGGCTTCGGATGCGCCCGTTGGGCCAAACACTCCTGGGGTGACCCCCTTCAGCCGCAGCGCGCACTGCCGCCCACTTTTTGCGTAGCCGTCAAAAAGGAAGTACTGGCACCCGGAAACGGCGTCAGCTGCCTTTTGGCAGAGCGCCTGGCATGCCTCAACGGTGGCTGCGCTGGGCTGCGGGGTCAGGGTGGAGCCCGCCATGGGGATGTAGTCATGAGCGAGGAAGGTGCGGACGCCGTCGCCGGGAAACTCGGGGGTGCAGGCCTCCACCTGTTGGGAGCCCTGAGGGTTGGGAGGCAGTAGTGGGGCGCAAGAGGTTTGCGAGGCCAGAGGGGTGAGGTAAAAAGGACTATTGAGGGAGGTTTGGGAAGTTGGCTGCGGGCTCGCACGCAGGATCCCTTGTGAGGGCACGGGCAGCCGTGAGGCCTGGACGCCTGCGGACGTGACGTTTGCCATCCGGCCTGATGGCGCGCAGCACCACAACATCAGGCGGCCACGCACCAGGGGCAATACCATGCGGCCTGTGTAGCCAGAGGGCTTAGGGCAAACGATGGCTGAGGGACACATGCATGCACGCAGCAAAAGCGGAGGGTTCGTTGAGGGTGGTTGGTTACACAGTGGCATGCTGGCCCAACACAAGGCGTCACTGAGCAGCACGGCTGATGCAAGCAAGAGCACACCCAAAGAAGGCATCATGGCCACAGCTGGTCAGTATCCCCAGCTGCCCCAACCCCGCTGCTCGCCGCGCCACCCGTTTCGTGCTGCCCTTCACCTTGGGCCGCTCCGACCACCATCAGCGTCAAGATCGACACCCCCAAGCCTTTCATGGCGCAGGCCCGTATCAACCAGGCCTTGAAGGTTTGGATCAAGAGGGTGGCGACATGTTGCGGTCATGCCAGGCAGCAAAGTTTAGCTGTTTGCTTGTTTGTATGCACCCAGGCAAATGCACATTGCTGCAGGTGCTGTGTGTGCCGAAAGTGATGCCGCTGTCCGTCTGTGCTGCCACATGCACATCTTGTAAGAGCATTCAGGCATTCTCTCAGACAGGGATGCTTGCCGGTGAGTGTATGGCTCCCACAACAGCGCTTTGACATGCAAGTGCGCCAGCCACTTGCCGGTGAAGCTCACGCGCCGCTGGGCAGAAAGCGCGAGCGGTGCGGCGGATGCGACGACGTAGGCCGCGGGGTGTTGCAAAAGGTGCAGAGTGATATCTCAGGTCTCCGTTCACATTCCCTCTAACCTGTGCGAAGAACAACGAATACGGTACCGCATGCTGGGGTGGTCGTGGCCTGCAGCTCGCGTGGAACTCTCAATCCGAATGCGTTGGAATATCTCACCACAGCAATCAATTGTTGTAACAGCTCGAATCATGCTGCGAACTGTCACAGTGCGAGATCACTAAATGAGTCACCCGCGCTGGACCAGCTGCGTTGACCTGTGACGCCTGCCCTCACTGCCCCTGGCGCTGCCGCAGCGCACCGCGCTGCAACCGAAGTGATGCCGCTATGCTGCAGCTGCCCCCCTCAAGCTGACACTCCCTGCATCATGGAAACCGGCTACTACATACCGGCACGAGGTGAGCGGGCCCTGTACTGAGAAGGGCTGCTGCACATATCAAGCTGTCACGTGCAGTGGCAAACACTGTGCGTTGCTGTTACAACCGAGGACGCCATCGACAGGCAGCAGTTCGACGTTCGACCAGCCTGGAAGGCTGATAAAGCGCCAAGCTCACTGCTCCAGGATGCAGCCCAACGAGCACTTCGCAGCAGCCATCGCACTGCCCGTGAGCACCACCGCAGTCGCCAGGGCACTGCGCCAGTGCGGGCGGCTGACCAGGCGTGTGCTGCTTACGCGCTGCCGCGACCGAAGCCACCGCCGCCGCCACCGCCGCCGAACTGGGGCTGGTACGCGCCGGGAGCACCAGCCTTGTCGCCGCCGCCGCCGCCGCGACCGAAGCCGCCCTCGCGGGGGCGCTCGCTGCGGTAGCCCTCGCGGCCGCCGTAGCCGCCCTCGCGCGGGGGGCCGCGAGGCGGGCGGTCGCCAGCCGGGGGCCTGGGGCGCTCGCCGATCGGGCGGGCGCTCTTCTTGAGCGTGGCGGGCACCACGTCGGCGGGCAGGTTGAGGTACTCGCGCAGGTACTCGATGCCCTCGTTGGTCAGGAACCTTGGGGGTTGGGATTGTAAGCGGTAGGGGGAAGTGAAGGCAGTGTTCAGCAGGGAGGCGCGCAATGGTTCGCGAGTGGGATGCGGGGCGCGTGCATGTGTAGGAGAGGTTGCGAGGCGAGAGGTGGGTGCATGTCAAAGGCGGTTGTGCGGAGCGGCACGCCCGCGCCAACTGTGACGCCCCCTGCCAGCTGCGTATCAATTCGCCATGCCTCTGTCAAAGCAGGACCGCCCAATTGGGGTGTTCGCACAATTATGCACCCGCGGCTGCCACCCGCAGCTGCCACCATACCACTGCTGCCCAGCAGATGCTTAGGGCTACTACGCGCTGCTGTCTTGCTGACGACAAACGTTTCTGCGGCTTGGCCAGCACTCTGGCAGCGTGCTGGTGGGCCGCTGCTCCAATCCACAATTGTGTCAACAACGGGATGCGCCAACTCACCAGGCCCCCACCCTTTGGGAGCCGCCTTTTGACTGCTCACCAGTAGTAGTGGCGCCAGGCAAAGCGCTCAGTCACCAGCGCCTTGGACTTGAACGACTGCATCAGCTTGATCACGTGCAGGTTAGGCACGTCGATCTCCGGGTGCTTGGCCAGGTTGAAGTCCTTCTCGGCGTACAGCACGCCCTCTGCATGAGGTGAGATAGGCTCCAAATTATGTGCGTGGCGCACAGCACACGCATGCGACCAGGCTGCGGCCTGCTCAAGCTGGAGCCGTCACATTGCTGCAAGCAGCGGCCGCTGCTGTGCGCATCGTGCGTACGTCCCCACAGCCAGCTGCCTCCGCCCCCTGCGACAGCGCACCCTTGAAGAGGAACTTGTACACATCGCGGCGGTTCTTCTTAGGGATGAGCATCTTGCCGGTGTTGGGGTGAGAGTCCCTCGCGTCGGCTCAAGGCCAACTCGACTCCCCTGTGTCTGCAAACACGCGTTGAGTGGCACCGATGTGCACAAACGGTCGCCCCGTGCGAGTGCAGGTGAACTGACAATGGCGGGCTGCTGGCTGGCAACACTGCAAGCGCGACGGCTGCTCGTGGGTTGTGCGCAGAGCAGCGCAGTGGGCTCACCACGCTACGAAGTAGCGGATCGTTGTGTGAAAGAGGACGAGTTGGGGGCGCGCGGCACGTTTGTTGCGCGTCGCAGTATTGCAGTGCCTGCTCCCCTCCCAGGTTTGCCTTGCGGATTGCTAGGCCAGAGAGAGTGCGCGCCTGGTTGTACAGAGCGAAATCAGCAGCTGGAGCACTGGTAGGTGTGGCGGGACCAAGCCAGGGCTTACACTGCAGTACATCCCTGGTGCTGGCAGCTTGACCCAGTCTGAACACCCTCAATAGTTCGATGTGCTGCTCCAGGCCGAATGCACTCGCGGCAAAGTACACTGCGCAAGCTTACAGAACAACTAGCTGCGTAGCAGTGAGTGAAGGGCCTCTGCCGCTTCCTTCAACGCCAGTACTGTCGGAGCTGATAATACACACGCGGCACTGTCGCCCAACGGCTGCATGCGCCACCTGCACTGCCGCAGCAGCCGGCGGCAGGCCCAGCCACTGCTCGGGGGAAAATGGCAGCAGGGTGCGCCACACCTGGTGCTCCGCCGCCGCCTGCAAAGGCGCAGCCCCGCCGCTGCCGTCTGCCCCTCCCTCGCTGTCCACCAGGGCCAGCGACAGGCTGCCTGCCCATGCCAGCTCGGTCTCCGCCGCGCCGCACTCCACGCAGCAGAAGTTGCACGCCCACAGTGCGGCCCCTGGATTGTCCCACTCAATCGCATCGCCACCGCCGCCACCGTCGGCCACCTGGGTGTCGTCGTCCCCCAAGAGGTCCCCAAGGTCACCCAGTCCAAGCGATGACCGCGACACGTGCCGCCCACAAGCCCAGTGAACCCTCGCCACCCGCACTGACGCCCCCGCCACACGCGCCTCAACGATGGCAATGGGCGGGGGAGGTGCGGCTGCTGTTGCAGTAGATGGCATGCTTGTCAGCTCGGTGAGCGACCGGGTGAGACCATCCTGCAGCGCAGGCGTCGTCAGCAGCGCCGGGAGGCTGGTGACAACCTGCGCTGCGGCACCCTCGGCAGCCGCGTCCCACTCCACCTCGGCCGCCACGTTCCCGGCGCCAGGCGGCGTGGCGCCTGTGGGGCCGACGGGCGGCACGACGGTGCGCGCGCCAATGAGCAGCAGCGTGTGGCCGTCTCGCAGCTGTTGCAGCAGGGCCTGCAGGGGATTGATGGGAAGGCACATTCCCGTCAGCCTACGGTGCATCCCAACAGGTAGTTGTCATGCGGCAGCGGCACGCCATGTTCAGGCAGTGACGTTGTTACCGGTGATTGCCATGCTGATGATGCATGACAGGGGCACACATTGGTGAAATCCGCCCGTTGCGGCATGCCAGCACGCCAATCACATGAGACGCATGTTGGCCCCACCTTGCTGTATGGCCCATCCGCGAGTCGCATGCGCAGCTTGATGCTGCTACCGCCGGCTGCCATTGATGCCAGTGTGCAGACCAGCTGCCCGCCACCCTGCCGCCTGAGGCCGTAGACGCGGCCCCACAGGACCAGTCCCTTTGCTCCAGCCTGCAGCGTGCCCAGTGGTGGTAGCACATGCGTACCAGCGGTGGTGGCGGCTGCCTGCTGGTGCTGCTGCTGCTGCTGCTGGTGCTGCTGCTGCTGCTGCTGCTGCTGCTGGTGCTGCTGCTGCTGCTGCTGGCAGGGCAGGCCGTCGACCTCCATTGCGCCCGGCTCACCCGTGCCCTCACTCCCTGGCACAGAGGGCGCCACCACTAGGTACCGCTGCCCAAGCAGCAGCACCCGCCCCTCAGAGCCGCTGCAGCCACCACCGGCGCCGTCGCGCTCGGCTGCGGCGGCAAGGGGTTGCATGCCATGCGCGCCTGGGTCTGCCAGGGGTTCGGGGCTCAGGAGCGCAGCGCCCAGCAGCGCGACGGTCTCTCCCTCGCACAATAGCTGCCCCAGGGCAGTCTGGTCGTCCCGCAGCACGAGTGCCACCTGCGCCTTGGCTGCGTGCTGCCCGCCGCCCTGCCTCGCCACGGCCTTGCCGCCGTCGTCCTCCCAGCTGCCGTTGCTGATGCTGCCGGCGAACGCTGCGGCTTCTGACAGCGAAACTGTGACAGACGACCGAGCGTTCCAAGGAGCGCCGCTGGTCACGCCTCCAACCTTCGCCACCTGGGCGACCACCCAGCCGCTCAAGGGCGCTGCCCCCGCCCGCGGCGCTGCGCCGTTTGTGAACGCCAGCGCGCAATGCAGTGTGCGCACAGGATGCTTCAAAATCTTGGCCTGAGGCGGCCCCAGGCTGTCCAGCTGGAGCCAGCTGGTGAGGGGCACCTCCACCACCACCTGGGACGTGGGCATCAGCGGCGGCAGGCCGGGGCAGCCGTGCGGCGGCGACACGGCCACGGTCGCACAGCGCAGGCGGACGCCCTCCTCAAACAGGAGCGTGTCGGTCAGGTCGAGGTGAGCCGAGTGGAGGAACATGCTGACAGGCTCCCGTGTGCTGCCGTCAGAGAGCCGCAGCACCGGCGCGCCCGAAGCAGCTGCATCCGCGGCACCGGCGGCGGCGGCGCCTGCCGCGGGTACCCGTGCCGCTGATGCCTGGATTTCCGCATACACCACAACCTGCCCTTGCCTGCCAGTAAGGCAGTCCGCCAGCGGCACAGCGCCAAGACCGCGCCGTCGCAGCCACCACTCGGGCAGCCGGCCGCTCCGTCTATCTGGTGTGAACGCAGTGTCATCCTCCGCCTGCACATCCTGCACATGACGCTTGCCCCTGGAGCGGCGCGGACCCTGTGGGGTGCATGTATAGGCATTGGCATCGGTGGCCCGTCAAACAGGGCAGAGGCAAAGGAAGAGCAGGCGTCGCCGGAGCATGGAGACATCTCACCTTCAGGGCGCTCAGCAGCTGCGTCGCGATGACTGCCTCTGTCAGGCCGCTCGGGTACTGCTGCAGGATGCGCAGCAACTCAGCACAAACAGCCTGCTCGTGATGAGGCAAGGGGGCGAGGCGTTGTGTGGCGTCATGTGTACTTCGCGCTCGCGCACTCGGCCCGTGCTGCAGAGGAGCAGCTCGTAACGCTTAGCCGCCGCAACACAGCGCAAGAGCCCCTAACCAGCAAAGATACCTGAGGCGCAGCTCCAAGAGGTGCTGTTGTCACTAAATGTGACAATAAAGCCTCCATCCGGCTCAAACCCGCACTTCAAGCGATCTGGCGCGAAACTGCAGCACCACGCAAAGGAATGCAAACATCGAGCTCAATCAATACGTGAGATTCGTGCGTGATTAATGCGATGTCGGGTTGGGCGACACGAGTCGCAGTGTTGGCGCTCACGTGATAAAGTGGGCAAGACTTCACACAGTAGTGGAGTGCCGGGTGTGCCGCTGTGCCCCTGCAGCCTGTCAGCCTTGCTTGTTGTGGTGTAGATCAGGTGATTGAATTGAAGATGATTACTGGTTGCAAATTCTATTACGTCCTGTGTGTCATAGCGTCCCATGTGCTGCGACCCGCTGCGGCGTTGGCGGTCTATGCGTTTCCGTCGTTGCGCAGCACTGACCGACATTTCAGGCCACTCAAGCCCCGGCAGGAAGTAGGCTGCAGCAGAGATTGTGCGCAGACATCTATCCCACAGCAGGAAATCTCATTTGTTGTTCTGTGCTAATTGTCGGCATGTCCGCCTGCCGTACGTCAAGAATACCACAACCCCCCCACGTGACGCGGATCACAGCAGGCTCTTGCATACCCCCCAGCTCACATTGTCATTTGCTTCAGGCACCTGCCTACAGTGCTCCATTTGGGAGTAGGCACTGACGCGGAGAGTCCAGCCTTGCTGCACACTTACGACTGCTGTCGCGGCACCTCTAATGCAGGTGCACTCGCTGCTTCAAGCGCTGTCCTGCTTCCGCTTTGCTTTCCTGCGCATCTCAAATTTCAAATCCCTGCGTTGTCCAGAGGCTTGAGGGCTTAACTACTGCACCATCGTCTGCAGAAAGAGTTGTCGGGCCACACGCGTGGGGGGTCGGGTGACGGTGCGGTGCACCCTTCACCCTGTTCAGCACGTCCAGAGCTGCGCTAATGCCTCGGCAACGCATCACTCATTGCATTTATGCATGTGCGTGGAGGCATAAACGCATCAATGCACGGGTGCTGCAACTAGCATCTGAATTCGACCTCCCCTGCCCGGGCAAACATGGCAACACTGATGACAGCGATCAACGGACGCCACGGACGCACGCGCTGCGTGCATGGGTCTCCGGTGATTCCCATCCCGGGTCCAAAACTATCGCATCTCTGACAGCCTCCTATAGCAGCCGAATTTCGTGCGCAACTGATCATTTTGAACCTGGGCAGCTGTTGCGGCGTGCCCGCTCTCTTTCCGCAGCGTACTTATATAACCCGAGAGTCCTCACCACAGAATACGCTTGTGCTTTGTAAATTGGCTTGCACGGTTGTCGCACGGACACCGTACTCCGTGCGTCCCTTAGTCTCAGATCATTATCGCACTTGCAACAACAGCGGCCGAGCAACATGGGTTCACTGAAGCTGGTGTTGGTCGTCGCGTCCCTCTTGGCAGGTGAGATGGGTGCCGTTGACGCCGGTCCTTGTCTCGCAAGCCAGGTGCTGTTGCTAAACGCTTTGCCCGCCTTCCCGACCACAGGGCACGCTCCACAGCTCGTTAACGCAGCTGAGAGGACGTCCTTGGAGTCCTTGGAGGCGCCCTGGCAGCAGCCGCCTGCGATCCCCTCCCGCCTGTCAGGTGCGTCAACAAAGCGCGCTCGCAGCGCGTTTGAACCGCGCGCCATGCGTGGTGCAGCCCTCGGCCCTGCATGCCTGGGCCCTTTTGCACCTGCAGTCATGGAACCTCCCCTCAACACTGCCCCTTTCGGTGCTGCAACCTGCAGACCACCACATGATGCAACCCCAGTCAGAGAACCTGCCCCCGCATGAGGTGCGCAGGCAGGAAAAGCAGCCCATGATGTGGCGCAGCAGCCGTGTGCAGCATGCAGAGCCCCTGCTTATTTTCAGAAGTGTGCACCCCAAGTGCAGTCCATATCATGCCGGTCATTTACACATCCCACTCCTCCCACTTGTCCCTGTCCAACTTGCTGCATCGGCCAACACTTCCAATTCATCCCAGGATGCCGCCGCTGCTGACGACGTCATCCCAGACCCCGTTCTGGCGTTTGTGACGCAAACCCGGCTGCCAGCCGGTATTGCTGAGCGCCGCCTGCTCACCACTGGGAGCTACGGCTACGGCAGCACAGGCAGCTATGGTTATGGCTCCCCAAGCCCCAGCCCCAGCCCGTCACCCGTCCCCCAGTTCAATGACTCCGACCCCTGCAGCCCCTGTCAAGCATGCATCGTCAATTTGCAAGTGGGTCGGGTGCTGCTGCTGTCTATGACGTTTGAACAGCTGCGAGCGCTGCTCGACACCCCTTGGCTCACTTTCCCCACCGACCAAACCTGCACACCACCTGGTCAATTATTTCCACTGTCCTCTGACTCCCTGACAATCACCTCTTCCCTCCAATCCTCCAGGGATTTGCGCGCAATCTAAGTGCGGCCTACATTCCTGGCAACCTCAGCTTCGCCTACGCCGCCAGCGACATGTTCCTGCAGGCCTGCACCTCCGCTGGACAAGATCCTGCGGCATGCACCCTGCTCGCCAACGACATCTCCCAGAGCATGGACGGCAACCTCGCGCGGCGCCCTGCCGCGATGTGCTACCGCATGGGAGCATGCATTGCTGAGCGGATGTGCAACGGCACCATCTCAAACAACGGCACCCTGGTCACTGTCCCCCTGGATACATGCTCGGCTACTGGGCTGCTGGGTGGCCCTTTGGTTGGCACAGCCTGTGAGTGATCTGCAGCTAGCAAATGGGGGTGAATTTGTAGAGTGTTTGACAGCTGGGGCCTGTCGTGCATGCTAGTCGGGTGTTGCATGGCAAGGGTTGCAAACCCCATGTGCAGTCCCATGCAATGCGTTGCATGCCTCAACACTTGCCTCATTCTCAACCAAACCCGTTGCGCAGCGGTGGCTGCCAACAACACGTGCGGCGCAGACAGCGACTGCTCTGCCGCCGCGGGCCAGGTCTGCAACACCGCTGCCGGCAGCAACACCAAGGTGTGCTCTTGCAAGGACGGCATTGACACCTGCGTCTGGCGTGGTGTGTGCACCAGCTTCTGCGCCACTCAAGCCGACTACATTGCGGAACGCAACTCTCTGGTGCGAGCTGCTTTCACATCTTTGTTGAGCAGGGAGGCCAGGTGCTTGTAGAGCTTCCAATGGGATGTGGGCCATGTGTTTGAATGAAGAAGAGTTTCATGATGATGTCATGCACATGAATACACCATGCATGGGTGGGAAACGCATGGCTCATTTGCAAGCAGCTACGTCAACACCTTGCCTTGCAATGCACTGCCCGCACGCAGGTACGCACATGCACCATTGCGTCCCCGACCGAGTGCAACACCGGCGAAGTCTGCGTTGCCTCCAACAAGTGTTTCCAACTGCAATGCAGCGGCACCACACTGGCCACCACCGACTGCGCAACTGGCACAGGCCTCTGCGCTCCTGCCGTCCGCAAGCCAATCTCTGCCAGCTTCACATCCAGCGGCGATACCATTATGGTGACGCTCAATGCGCCGGCGCGACCCAGCATATTCCCCTGCAGCAAGCTCTTTGCCAACGATACGACGGTCCTCGGTGCAGAGGCGCTCTGCATGGCCGATGGCACCTCCTTGGAGGTCCACCTTGCTGCGTCCGCAACCCTCATCCCTGGCGGCAGCCTCGCCATTAGTGATGTGCAGCAGGTGCTGGTCGACGCACTGGCGCCCGCCTACTTTAACGGCTCCATCGCGGTCAACGCCTGTAGCGGAAGCTGCAGCCCGGCGGCCCCCAATGTCGTCCTCATGGCCCCGGCGGTGCGTTCATTCTGGCGGGTGTAGGTGGGAAAGGGGCCCAGGGTGCGCTCAGTCAGACACAAGTCTACATGGTGCCCCAACCTCAACGCACACGTCGCTGCCCTGACAATGCCTCCTGAAATGCGCGCCCCTGCCGGTCCAGGTTGCCACCAAGGCTTGTAATGCCAATGAGGAGCTCGACATTACCCTGGACGCACGCCTGTCCACTGACCCATCAGGCCGCCCGTTAAAGAGCTTCAGATGGGCCTACACGTCTGCTGTGAATGACACCAGGCTGGATGCAGTTATTGCTGCTGTCAACGCACAAACCACGGCCATGTGAGTTGCTTGCGCCCGTTAATGGGATGAAGAGGGCAAGCGATCGGGAACAACTGTCTGGTTTGTCGCCTTGCCACTATGGCGCAGGGTTAATGCTTTTTGTCCTTCAGCTTGACCACCTGGAATGACTCTGCTGAGATCTACCATCCCTTCCTCTCCGACCCCTGCCCAAACCACCGCAGCAACCAAGCCAAGCTGGAGATTGCCTCTGCCGACTTGGCCGCCATCGCCGTCGGCAACTACACCTTCAATGTCACTGCCACCAATTTCCTTAATGTGTCGGCCTGGGCCACGCGTCGCGTCATTGTGGCCGCTGCCGGGGCCGCCCCTGTCATCAGCATCGTGGGGCCATTGGTGCAGGAATATCAGATCAGCGAGGGCTTTAAGGTTTCAACCACTTTGGTCCCGGAATCCGTCTGTTCCGGCAGCTCGGTGAGGCATATGGCGGGACACAGGGCTTGACCGTGGGCGCTCAGTAATGTTCGTTGGTTCATCCTTTGCGAAAGCTTGTTGAGGGCAAGCTGTTGATTGTGGCAGAACGGCAGCTTTGCATAGTGAATCAGAAACACTGCACCTGCCGGCGGACACCCACTTGCACCGCCGTTTCCCCACTCTGTCAGGTGGTCTACGAGTGGACCTCAGCCGACGCCACGCCCTGGTCGGCCATCCCTGTCGGCTACAACCGCAAGACCCTGCTCGTGCCCGGCCCCATCCGTGGTGCCATTGACGGCCAGGTCAACACCATCAAGCTGCGCGCCTACATCTCTGGCAACGCGGGCGCGGCATCTGAGGCCACCGTGCAGCTCAAGGCGCTCGGCGCACCACTTGCTGCTCGCCTGCGCGGCCCCACCGGCGACTTCAAATCCACGGCCACCATGTGCGTGTGTGTGCTTTGGATGCAGCATGTGGATGCAGGTGGCTGGGGATGCTGTCTTTTCTATGTGTTCGACCAAGTGCTTTTGCTCTCCAATTCAACTGAGGGCGGTCTTTGTCAATTTAAGCAGTAGTTTACCCGTGACACAGGAACTCGCTGCAGCGTGCACCCCAATTTCATTTGGGCACCCTTGCTGACCTCAGCTCGCCTCTCCCCCCGCAACTCACCACCCTCAGCGTCCTGAACGCGACCGACTCATTTGACCCCGATGACCGATTCAACCAGAACCCCTTCGTCTTCCAGTTTGACTGCGCACGCGACGACGATCGCCCTTGCTTCGGGACTGCCGGGCGCGGCAACGTGCAGGGCGGTGTCTGGACGATCCCGGGCGGCGCGCTGACCGTGGATCACAACCACACCTTCACTGTCACCGTCAGCAAAGGTAGGGCCGATGGTACGGACTGAGCCCGGCAGGGTGTGGATGAGGAGAGGGGCTGCTTGCGTCATGGAAGCACTGGCTGGTTCCAAATCGAGAGGGGTGCTGCAGGTGCAAGGACCCGGCTTGCGGCTAACGATTGACTGATACCTTTCTGTTGGCCATACCTCACCTGCAGGTGGACGCTCAGAGGTGGCGGTGCTGCAGGGCGTACGGCCCCGCCCTGCTGCCGTGCCCACTGGCAACATCGCCCGTGTCTGCGGCACTGTGATGTGCCCCCCGCAGCACTCGGCTGACCAACCCCTGAGTCTCGCACTTCGCCTGCCAGCGGCGTTTGCAGCGGCATCTGTTGAGTGGACCAGTGACCAAGTCACTCTTACAGGCCTCAGCGTCTCAGCCTTGGACCTGACCATCCCCGCCACGCTGCTGCCACGCGGCGGCTGGGTGACCGTTGCTGCCAAGCTCATGCTGTCTGGCCAGACGGGCGTTGCAACCATCTCTGTGCCCCTCAACAGCGCCCCCTACTGTGCCGGTGCGGCTTCCACCAGCTGCCTGGTACTGGACACCAAGAGCGACACGTTCCCTGGCGCTGAGTTTGTTGTTTCGGCCTCCACCTTCGCCGACGACGGTGGCACCTCTGGTCTCACGTGAGTCCGCTTCTTGTGTTAGGGGAGGCGGGCAAAAAGTGCTTAGTCTTGATGCGCAACACGAGGGTGGTAGGGTTTGCGGGCTGGCCAAGCTTTTGGTGGCTGGCGGCCCTCTGCACGGTGCTGCACCTTTGCCCTCACTCAACCACCCCTTCCTGGTCCCTTCCTCCGCTTCTCAAACCCCCCAGCTA
Organism: Monoraphidium neglectum; assembly: GCF_000611645.1. Lineage (NCBI taxonomy): Eukaryota > Viridiplantae > Chlorophyta > Chlorophyceae > Sphaeropleales > Selenastraceae > Monoraphidium > Monoraphidium neglectum. Next base: position 15,801 of record NW_014013501.1, read on the forward strand.
TGAATTTGGTGTTGTGATCAACGGCCAGCCATCGCCGCTGCTCATCGACCTCGCATCTACCTTCAAGTTTTCCAACCTGGCTCGCGGTGCAAGCACCCTGTACGTCCGCGCCGTTGACGGGCAGGGCGCTGCAATCACGGTCACGCGTGCCGTAATCGTCAGGGACCCGCCAGCAGGCTTCAATGCCAGCGCCACCATCGCCAGCATTGATGTGACGCGTGCGGCGGCCACCGGTGACCCTGCTGCCCTCAACCAGGCAGCCATGGCGATTGCGTCACTTGCACAGGTTAGCGGTGCTGTAGACAGAAAAGCTGTCAACTGAAGTCGCAAATGCGTGTGCAGCGCTATCAGGCACCGCGATTGCGTCCTTCCCGCCAAAGTGATTTTGGGCTGCTTGTGCTTGCTTCAACAACATTCCCAACCCATGTCTTCCCTGCACCCTTCCTTCCCGCAGTATGGGTTTTCATCTGCTGGCAATCTAACCGTGACGGCCGAATTCACCACGGGCGTCGACACTAAGGCTGGCGCGGTGCTAGCTGCAAGCAGCAGGGCGCTTGATGCCAAAGACCCCGAGTCGGCGCGCACCACGGCTGCAAGCGCCGCAGGCGTGGTCAAGGTCATGACGCATATGGACAGGTGAGGAGGGGAGAAGCCTATGAGTGGCAGTGCTGGTGGACGACAACGTGAGCCGTGTCCTTGTGGTGCGAACGCACCTGTACAGACCCTGCTGCACACCTGTGCTTAGGCTCTCTGAACCCTGCCGTGTTTTCGCTGCCATACTCCCACACCAACAGTGCCACCAAGGCGGCAGTGCTCAACATTGGCAAAAACCGTGAGCGCCTTGGCTTTTGAAGGGTTCAGGCCCAGGCAGTGCAAAACAACTCCAACACGGGCACGGTCCTGGCTGCAGTTCCGACATGAATCCCAGCCCCGGCTTGCCACCTCATGTGCATCAGTCATTCTCACTCACAAATACTTGTGCCTCTGCCTGTGCCCACACGCAGTTGTCCTGTCTGCCAAGGTTGCTGCCAAGCCCATCTCGCCGGCTGTCGCCTCGAACGCCGTGCTTTTGCTTCAAAACGGGGCCAGCAAGAGCAGCACTGTCAACCGCGGTCAACAGCAGCGGCGCTCGCTGCTGCAAGCCGACGCTTCAGCTGCACAAGCAGCCGCATCAGCGCTCGGTAATGTCACCTCGGCTGTCAACGACATGGCGGACATGCTCGCCCTTGGGGCTACGCCCGCAGACGGCTATCTCGCTGCTGGCGACGCTGGCGCGTGGGTTAGCGCCGCCAATACTGTTGGCCGCGCGCTCAATGCGCTGCCGCTGCAGGTTGGCTCGACAGCAGCCGGCGTAACCTCAGCGATTGACAAGGCAACAAACGCACAGCTGCAGTTTTACGGGCAGTTTGTGGGTTTCTGCAGCACTGTGGACGACAGCGGCGTGGAAACCGAACAGCCCTGCCCCGCGGGTCCTGTCACTGTCGGCGCACAGTTTTATGAGGACGCGGCGCTCTTCGCCGATGTCCGAACGGCCGCTGGCCTGCCACTGATCGCCAACGCTAGCAGCTTGGCCGGCCTCGCGCCTGCATCTGGCGTGGTGGTGCTGGCCGTGTCTGGCTCCAACAACCTTGATGCGTCGTTGCCCTGTTCTGGCGCATGCGGTGTACGGATTCAGCTGCCGCTGACGGGCACTGCAGCCGAAGTCGCCTCAACTGCTGCGGCTGCAGCCAACCCTGCCGCCAGCCGCCGGCGCCTGCACCAACTGGTGCTCAACGCCACCGCCCAGCTGGCTTGCCTGCGCATGGAAGCTGGCCAGACAGTATTTGCTGGCTATCCAGCCGATCCAACTTACGCCGTCACTGAGGTTGTGGCAGCGTCAGTCAACGCCACCAACGGCCTTGCAACCTGCACCGTGACGCGCTCCGGCACGTAAGTTTGCTTGGTGCAAACCCTCACCTCCCCTTGCTGAGCGCCGCGTTTGGCTGCTGGTACTTGCAGCCTTACCTGTCTTGCTGCACCTAGGGGGCTTGCCTGGCATCACTCCCTGCCCCTTGCCCCACCTACCAAACCCAGGTACTTGCTTGCTGCCTTCACACGAGCCGCCGATGCCAACACCACCTTCCAGGCCCCCAGCGGGTCCACTCCCCACGCCTTCCGCACCCATTTTGCCGGCATGGACTACGACGCCCTCATGGCCAATATCACACGTCGCGACCAATTTAAGAGCGACATCCGCACCGCCGTGGCGCGCGCTGCAAGCCTTGTGGCGGCCAATGTGGAGGTTGCCAACCTCACACGTGGCTCTGTGGTGAGATTCCAGGGCTTGAGAGCAAGCAAGAATCCTCGGATACATGGTTGCAATTGTGGCTGCAGTCATCAAAGACCAGCTCAGCACCACAGCGGTTTTGGCAGCCTCACATTGTGCTTGAAGACCACGGGACGCTCTCAACCTTATCCAAACTGCCCCCTGGTGGCCCTCTCACCCACCCACAGGTCGCCGATGTTGTCGTGTACACTCCCAGCACCTGGACATCCAACCAGATCAACGACTTTGCCTCAATGATCACGAGCAACCCCTCTGCTGTTTTCAATGCCGCCTTCCTGGCCGCATACCCCGACATCACCAGCATTTCCGTCGTTGCCACGACAACCTTGCCGCCTCGCCAAGGGCTCACAATGAACCAGAAGATCGGCATCGGTGTGGGTGTCGGCGTGGGAGTGCCGCTCGTGGCGGGCGCGGTTGGATTTGCCGTGCTGCGACGCCGGCGCCGCATGGCCGTCGAGCCTAGGGGCGCACTTGGCGGCAGCGCGGACCAGCTCGCCTGACAAACACGAATATGATGTCTCATACTGCGCGCTGTGAAGGCGCTTTCCTTGCTCATATCTCTGCACTGCATGCCAAACCCTTTGGCGTGGCTGGCCTTTGCTTTGACGCAACCCTTGAGGACTCTGACCCCGAAACCCCTGCTCCTGCATTGACCCTGAAGCGAACAGCACCTCATCTATGGCCCCCTGCAGCCGGCCACATGCATCGCCTGTCTCCCCAAGCTCGCCACTTCCCAAGTTCACAAACCTTTGCGCGGATGAGGCCCATTCCACAAACAAACTCTTGATGCTGGCATGGGGACCCTTGCCCCCTGCATCCATTCTTGTTCCAGCCGCACTGTGCGTGCTCCGCAACGGCAACAGCCGCCGTTTTTGCCCAAGCACCTGGCACCCTGCATGTTTGTTTGCTTGCCTTTTTGTTCATGCTTTTCACGCTGCTGATTACAGCCTTCAAGTCTTCCCGTCGTTCAGATATACTCCACACACATCCCTTGGTCATGTCCTAGCCCGCGGCACGTGTGAGTAACACCTGGATGGCTGGAGCCCACATTGGCTTGACTGGATATGAACGGCATCGCTGCCGCACATGCGCGTACCCCAAGCACCCCCCCATGCTGGCGTGTATCACCAGAGAACCACTTCTGTGAGATTGCTGGGCGGCAATCGCGATGTGCGACCAACGTGGCACGACGCGGCGCCCGTGGGGATGGAGGAGGAGCGAGGCGCATCGGCGGATGTGGTACATGGCGGGAAGCTGGGCTTGCTCCATGTGCTTGCTTGTGACTATACGTACGACAAGCAGCTACCAAGTTGACATTAATACACAAGGCCACAGTCGGCTGTTGGCCGCATTTATATTGGTCAGGTCGGCTCACCCGCCGCGCCATTTCACCAGTTCTTGGCCCAGAGCGGCCAAGCCCCGGGTGACTGGGCTTGCAGGGTGCCAACTAATCGTGATGCTTGCTTTCGTGGCGCTGGCACTGGCGGTGGTGGCCTCGGCGGTAAGTTGTGATCTCAGCTACCTGTCAGCCGGTGGCACTGTCCGCTATGTGAGCATGTGAAGTTTTCAATGATAAAATATGATGACGCGATGATGTATAACGGTGTTGGCATCGGGCGATGTGTGGGCTGGGCACGAGCGAAGCGCATCGGCAAGCGTGCTGGGCGCCGGCAGACGCACCTGCAGCGGTCTGGCCAACCACCTCGGTTGCTCCTCAGCACGGCCGGTACCAACATGCCAATCGGCCAAACTTCATGAGCATTTCACACGCCTAATGTTGACAGCAGGATACCTTGCCTGGCCCTGCACCCAGCTGCACGCAAAATGCGCTTGGTAAGTGCTCGTCTCAGCGGCCACACGGCGGGTCGCGATGCATTTCTGTGTTCAAGGGTTGGTCAATTTCGATTATGCAACTGAATGCAATGGTGCCGGCCACAATCACCATGGCTACCACACTGTTAAGCGCCATCTGGACGGTCAACCTCGCACTCAACAATCCCCTTTGTCCTGTCCATGCAGACAACATCGCCTTTGGTGTCGCTGGCGCCGCCTACCAGGTGCGCCTCTAGCTGCGGCCCTGCCAGGATCACGGGATCTTTATCGGGGGGAACTCCTGCCTGCCGCCTCCGCGCCGGCATCTCCCTGTCGCCCACGGGCCCGGCAGTCCAGACCCGCCTCCTCAGCAGCCCGCCAACTTTGCCCCCCCCCCCGCCCCCACAGACCGAGGGCTCCCCCCATGCAGATGGGCGCAGCCCCAGCATTTGGGACGTGTACGTTGAGAAGAACCCCAAAAAAATCCGCGATGGCTCGACCGGTGCCGTGACGTGCGACCACTACCACCGCTTCAAGGAGGACTTTGCCCTCATGAAGAAGCTGGGCGTCAAGAACTACCGGTCAGCAGGCCACCACGTACAGTCTCTTTTTTTGGGGGGGGGGGGCGTGCAGGACCAGCCGCGCAGGGTTAGCACCATCATTTGATTTGACGGGCAGCGCTGTGTTTTTGGCCAAGCGGACATGAGGTCAGAGCCACCGCAGCTGATCCAAGGTTGCGGGAGGGGGGGGAGGGGTACATCGGCAGGAGCTGCATGAGAGGCGCCAGCGCGTGGCAGACTGTCAGGGGCGTTGTCCTGTGGACGGTCTTGGTTACGCAGTGTGGCAGGGGCTGCTCAAGCTGTCCCTCCGGAGGATGGTGCAGGGCAGGTGCAGGGCAGGTGCAGAGCGACCCAGGCAACAAGCACTTGGCTACCTCACTCACGCCTCCCTCAACCTGCCGGTGTCGCTGCCCCCTGCCCCCCGGGCCCCCCAAGGTTCTCCATCAGCTGGGGCCGCATCGTGCCCAGCGGCCGCAAGGGCGGCGCTGTCAACCCCAAGGGCGTGGCCTTCTACAACGCTGTGATCGACAGCATGATCGAGAATGGCATCAGCCCGGCCGCCACTCTCTACCACTGGGACATCCCCCAGACCAACCAGGACGAGTACAAGGTGGGAGAAGGGGACACAGAGGGGGCCGTCACAGGCAGGGGCAGGGTGCGGTGTGTGTGTGTGTGCATGCATGCGCGCGTGCGCGTGCATGTGATTCAGCGGATGTAAGTGCTCATGTGTTAGTGAGTGCTTTGTTGATGCTGCAGGGCCAAAACTGCAGCAGCATGTAGCCCAATCCTGCTGCTTTTGCGGGGCACCTGGGTGCCTCCCACATTCATAGCGCGACACCCCCTGCCGCTTGCCGCTGCCTGTCCCCCCATGCATTCCCCAGGGCTTCTTGGGCCGCGAGGTGATTGACGACTTTGCCTATTTCGCCGACGTGGCCTTCAAGCACTTTGGGGACCGCGTGAAGAAGTGGATCACGTGAGGGGTACAGGACGAGGCATGGTGGATTGAGTTGGCGATCCATCTGGATTGGCTGCAGGGCTTCTGTCGCGTTGTGAGCAGTGCATGCCACGCCACTGTCCACTCCACAGGGGCTGCCCCCGGGTCCGCATCCAGCACCCTAGAGGTCTTTCATCTCAGCCGTGTTTTCAAGACTGTTCATTGTGCAGCGCGGGGCCTTTACCCCTCAAACTCACCGCCTCCCGCCGCCCTCTCTACCAGCTTCAACGAGCCCTGGGTAGTGTGCAACATCCAGTGGGGCAACGGCGACTTTGCCCCCGGCGTCAACGAGGGCGAGAAGGGCAAGTGGCTCTGCGGCCACAACCTGCTGCTCTCACACGCTGCTGCTGTCAAGGTGGGCCATGGACCGAGTGTTGGCTGCAATCAGCAGGGCTCCCTCTTAGTGCACAGGGTTGAACATGGGTATTGCGCTGTGCACCTACCCAGCAGCTGCGAGTATACATTACCACTCTACACACCTTGCCTGAACCTCACGCCATGCTCCCACGCAAACACTCAGCCGTTACATTGGCCCGACACACAAACACCCTATGCGAACCCCCATCCACCCCAACCTCCTCAGGTCTACCGCGGCAAGTTCAAGGCCCAGAAGGGCAAGATCGGCATGGCTCTTTGGAGCGAGTGGAGCGAGCCCTACACCGACGCCCCCGAGGGTGCGGGCCTGCCCATTCACTGACACCTGCACGTTGGGGCCTGGCGCACGTCGCCTCACTTAGCAAATAGTCTTGCCTGGCGGGCAGACAACCCTCTGCGCCAGCCTGTCTCCCGCGTATGTCCTTGCCCCACCGCCCCTCAATCGCGCAGCACCGACCCGCCCTCGCGTCCTTCAACTCCTGCCCCACAATCCAATTCTGATTTCCGACCTGCACACAACGCGACAGACAAGCGCGCCGCCCAGAACAAGATGGACATCGACTTTGGCTGGTTTGCCGACACCATTCACTTTGGCGACTACCCCCCGCTGGTCAAGAAGCTCAAGGCCGCCTACCTGCCAGAGTTCACGGAAGCCGAGAAGCAGCTTCTCAAGCGCAGCTACGACTACGTGGGCATGACGCTGTACACGGCCAAGTATGCGCACTACAACGGCAACCCTGACGGCTGGTGGGTGATGACCAAGGACAAGGACGGCAACATCCTCGGGGAGCAGGTGGGGGCCGTGGGCGAGGCGCCCGCTGTATCGCAGCAACCGAGGCGCCGCAGGGGTTTTTAATTATTTGCGGGTATTGAGGGCTCGGATTGCAGCAGCTGAGGGTACTGAAGTCTTGGGAGGCAGGCTGCATGCTTAGCCAGGACCTTGCATTTGTTATTGCCTGCCATCCTACTTCAATGTGCGCCCTCTGTCCCATTCCACCCACCAAACGCATCCCTGTACCGCCCCAAAACCTGTAAACCTCTTCAATCCCGCCGTGTCCCTGACCCTGCAGGCGGAGTCCTACTGGCTGTACAACGTGCCCTGGGCCATCAACCGCATGCTCAACTACCTGGACAAGCGCTACGACCGCCCCGAGATCTGGATCCTGGAGAACGGCATCAGCGAGAAGGGGGAGGCCGCCAGGGTGGGCGCCGCGCGGCTGCACGACCCGCTGCGCACCAAGTACTTCAGCGGCTACGTGGACGAGGTCTGCAAGTGAGTGCGGCGGGGAGGTGATGCCAAGATGACGTGCGTCTAGGAATGGCAAGTGCAGGGAGGGGGGGTTCATACCTGAACGCAGGCTGCCGTTCAAGGCTGCCCAGGTTTCAAGGGTTGAGGATGCCAAATGAGATGAAATACCGCAAGGTGGGGTGTGTCTCGAGGCGTGGGCGTGGCCGCACCGCTCGTCCGCGCCCTGTTTGCTCAAGCCATACACCCACTACACAATTGCCCTGGAAACCCCCTTAGGGCCCAGCAGACTGGCGTGCGGCTGACGCACTACTTCATCTGGTCGTTCATGGACAACTGGTGCGTGGGCTTGCGGACGGCCCCAACGGGGACTACGGCAGGCTTGCAGCACCCACGCGCCCTGACTGCGTCCCCACTCCATTTGATATGTGATCTTGCAGCTCAGCAGGCCGTGCCTCGACATCCATCTGTGACCTTTTTTAGCAACGTATGAGCAGCACTCCACTCTACACCCCACAACTCACCTAACCCACCAGGGAGTGGCGCGAGGGCTTCTCCACGAGGTTTGGCATAGTCCGCGTCGACTTTGACAACAAGAACCTCACGCGCACGCCCAAGACCAGCGCCACATGGCTGCAAAAGAACATTTTCAGCCGTTCCCAGAAGAAGTAGAGGCCCTTTCAAACGGCGGTGGAACGGGTAGCTGTCGCTGGAGATGCAAGGCGAGCCTCTGTTCGGCGCCTGACTTTTGGCATTTGTCACCTGCGCCGTCCGGCTCTCTGCCCATCCCCTTGACTTCTGGGCCCACCTGGGCTTCAATGGCAACGGGCAGCAGCTGGCTTGATGTCGCAACTGGCGCATCGTTTGTTGCAAGCCCGCAGCGGGCTCTGTTGGGCGAGCTGGCCGCGGAAATGTAGCTGGGGTTGGTTGGCCTTGCTGGGCGCCTTGATTGTGCATACAGCAACGCGTGAGGGGTACAGCGCGTTGACGACGAAGCCTGCGGGCCACACATGCAACCTGAATGGGGCTGCGCTGTGTGCTTGCTGGTAGTGTGTGGCAGTCAACTCAACACTCCCTGCATCAACTATATAACGTCTGGGGGCACCAGTTTTGCTGTTCGCCTCCTTGGTTGTGGTGCGGCAGCGGACTCCGTTCCAGCTGAACTTTCATGGCGGCCTTGCACTCGCACTGTCCGCTGTCGCGCAGCGTACGTAGGGCTGCATGCCACCCTGCAACTTGGGTGCTCCCGACCTGGCTCGCAGGCACAGGCACACCGGTGGCTCTGTGCCGCCCTCGTCCCGTCCTGCCTGAAGTTTCTACAGAGCCAGCGCCAAAGCTGTGTTGAGCCAGCTGCTGCTGTGCCCCTGCTTTCATCAATTTGCCGCCGCCTGATGAGGGATGTGAGGAATGTTGCCCATTTGTGGTGAGCTTCTAAGAAGCTACACGTATACTTGTGGGGGGTAGCGCCACTGCTTGGATGGACCTGGCTATCTCATGCATAAATCCAATTCTCATGGACACAAGTGCACCTAGCTGTGCAAAGAGGCCGCTGCTAGAAATGCTGATTGCAGGCGTTGCTTGAGCACAGGCTTCAGGTTGTATGTGCCGTTCATGTAACCCCAACAAGTTCTGATGCTGACAAACAACGGCAGAGCATGAACAAACACACACCGTCGAGCAGCGGATGGATGCACCACACCACAGGCTGAATCAATCGCGTTCCAATCGCGTGCGATTCATGTGTGGCAACGGACGTGCAGCCGCCATCGTACTCAACATCATTGCAGCAGGTGCGTTGTGACTGAGACGCCATTCTCAGACTTCTGCAGCTGTCGAGACCACCATCATTCGCGGCCACATCAGACTCAGCACAGGTGCCACGAAGGCATGATCTGCAGAGGCCACAGCCCGTGCACTCCAGGATGGCTTGTCCAGTAGCAACCTGCCCACCGCATGCTCCCCAGTCAAGCAGCGGCCTCCGTAAGGTTTGAAAAGCAAGCCGTGGAGCCCACAGCTTTGAGGTCTACAATGAAATTAGTCATAGCACCATGAAACCACACGGCTACGGGTGTGGCGCCGTTCTAGCAATGTAGCTTACTGCCGCGGCAGCGGCGGTGTCCACCGCCCCCCTTTTCTTTGCGCCCACAGAGTTGTTGCCTTACTCACCTGCCAGCGTTTGGATGTGCCTGCAGGTTTCCTTCAGATGTTGTAATAATAAAAGGAGGTCGCAGGCCTCCAAGACGACTCTGCCACGTGACTTGATGACGTACTGGGACCGATGACCTTACCAGGCAGAGCGTGTCTGTGACAGCATGCAGATTGTTTGACTGCCTCTAAGCCTCCATCCACAAGCACTCAAGCAGCAGCCGGCCGTCCCAACAATCCATGTGCCTTCGAAACGCATTCCACTGAACTTCTGGACAGGAGTGAACGATGTCACATGCAGCATTGCAGCACCCGGCGAGTGCAGCACCCGGCTGCATGCCTGACTCCGGCCATGACTAAGGCGGCGTTGTTGCAAAAGCTGCACTGGTGGAAGTGTGCTATGTGAGAAGTGGGAATCACACAACCATAGGAACCCTCGTTCGCTCTCTTGCAAAACGGACAAGATTACCGTAGCAACAGTGCCGCAAGTTCGCCAGCGGATCAAACGCGGCCCATTGCCTCACGCTCCTGGAAGAAATCCACAGACGATTCGATCCAGCAGAAACTCGCGGACACGCAGCTAAGCCGACACGCAGGGGCGACCGGGCGCAGCGACGCCGCAAGCGCTGCTTCTGCTGCCAGCCAGGACATCAGGCGCCATTTATCGAGCATAAGCCATCAGAAAGCCACCACACAGCCAGCAGGCGGTCATGGCAAAATATGTAATCGGTGTGGACGGTGGTACAGAGAGCTTGCGCGCCGGCGTCTTCGATGCACAGGGTGAGACAACAAGCCTAACGGCTTGCCAACAGCGAGGTTCGCTGCATCAGCCGCAGCTTAGTCATCCCTGCGAGTGTGGAAGACTGTCGCTGGCTGCATTTGGCAGTCACGATCAACACGCTCTGTGGCTGTGCATGACCGCTCCCGACGCAGCCAAGGTCGTCTGCTCACGAAGCCCCTCGCGCTGCATTCTCAACCAAACCCCGCAACCACCCAACCATGCCCTCCCTCGAACAGGCCGCCCCTTGGCGTTTGCCAGCAGCCCCTACCCCACATCCTACCCCCACCCCTCCTGGGCGGAGCAGAGCCCCGAGGACTGGTGGACCGCCCTGGGGGCCGCGGTGCGCGCCGCGGTGGCGCAGGCAGGGGTGTCACCCGGTGACGTGGCGGCGATGAGCGTGGACACCACCTGCTGCACAGTGGTGGCGCTTGACGCTGAGGGCCGCCCCTTGCGGCCCGCACTGCTGTGGTGGGTGGCAGGGGGATGGGCGAGGCGTGGGGATCGCCAGAGGCAGCCCGCACCATGGGGGGAGGCAGTGAGGGAAAGGGGGGATGCGGGGCGGTGCTGAGTGGACGCAAGAAACTCAAGGATCTGGCGTGCCAAGCGGCCTGCGTCATCACACGAGCAGCAGATGTGGCTTTCCTGTGCAGTTGCCGAGTGGTTCCCGCGCCCCCCCACATGCGCTCTTCCCCATCGCCCCAGGATGGACATGCGGTCTGCAAGGCAAGCCGCGCAGGTCGCTGCCTGCGGAGCGCCCGAGCTGCGCGTCAATGGCGGCGGCGGCGGCCCCGTCAGCGCTGAGTGGATGGTGCCCAAGGCGCTGTGGCTGAAGCAGGAGGAGCCCAACACCTACATCGCGGCCCACTGGATCTGCGAGTATCAGGTGGGGCGGGGGGGAGATGTTATCCCAACAAGTAGATGGGGAGGGAAGGGTCCCTTAGCTGATCAATGTGTTGAGGGGAGGCCGTGATGGCAGGCGCTAGCGGGGAAAAGGTGATGTATATAGTGTGGAATGTGTGCAGCTTCCCGTTGTTGCAGGTCTGCTGGGCAAGGGCAATCGCGCAAGGGCAATCGCGCCTGACTGTTGCCTGCGATCGTGCCAAGAACCCTTGCTTCGCGTTGTCCCTGCAGCACGTGACTGCTGACTACAGCACAATGGGTGTTTATCACCCGCACACCTTGGCTCCGTTACCCTCATTGTTGCCGCGTAACCCTTCTCTGGCAGGCCCCCTTCATCACCCTCCCAACCCTCCAAAGCTTACCCCCTGAACCCTGAACCCTGAACCCCGAACCCTGAACTCTGAACCCTACCCCCCCATCACCAGGACTACCTCAACTACCACCTCACGGGGGCCATGGTGGCGTCAGTGGACAACGTGGCCATACGCTGGCACGGCAGCGACGGGCCCCCCCTGGAGCTGCTGCGGCGCCTGGGCATGGAGGAGCTGTCGGGCAAGTGGCCCCAGGAGGTGCTGCAGCTGGGGGCGCGCATAGGAGGCGGCCTCACCGCCAGGTGCGGGGTGCAGGGCTGGAAGATGATCGTGGTGTTGAGTCATATGGGGGTGACAGCATCGTATCCTGTTTGCTGTTCCAGCTGCTTTCAGGATATATGATGCCGCGCGCGCTCTTAGTGAAGGGTGCCGCCGATGATGAGCCACTTGTTGCACGGCTCGTTGGTCAGAGCGGCCTGCGAAGCTGCATCTCGCACAGAAATCTCGCATCGACTCGTCCCGCTCACAAACACGTCAGGGCCGCGGCGCACCTGGGCCTGCCCGAGGGCCTGCCCGTGGCCCAGGGCGGCGCGGACGCGTTCATCGGCGTCATCGGCCTGGGCGTCATCGCCCCTGGTGACATGGCCATGCTGACGGGCTCCAGCCATCTGCACATCGGCATGACAGACCGCCCACTGTCGGGCAAGGGCATGTTTGGGTCCTACAGGGGGGCGGTGCTGCCAGGGGTGCACGTTGTGGAAGGCGGGCAGGTGGGTAGCAGGGCCCGCGGCTTGCATGGGTGGTCGCATGGCCGCGGTAGGTGACGGTGGGCAGCGGGCAGCAGTGTGGCTGGATTCAGGCAGGCGTGTCTGAAAAGAAGGCGACAGATCAGCACAGATGGTGTTTGGCTGCTGCAGCTCTCTCCTTTCCCGGACATGGTGGCTTTGTCTGCAGTGTCTGTCACAGGCAGGAATCATACCTCAGGTTAACCACTCCCCAACCTGCTGATCGCCCATCTTGATTGAAATACAGACCAGCACGGGCAGCGCGGTCAACTGGCTGCGCCGCGGCCTGATGGGGGGCGCGGTGGACTACGCCGACCTTAACGCGGAGGCGGAGGCGGTGCCACCCGGCTGTGAGGGGCTGGTGTGCCTCGACCACTTCCAGGTGTGCGTGTGATGGGGAGGTGGGGGTGGTGGGGTGTGTATGCCGATTGGGCAGGGGGTCGTCAGGGAGCATGACCAGATCACATTGGCGGGACAGGGTGAGGCACAGCAGGGGTAGCGCACCTGTATCTGTTGGCTTTTTGAATGTGTCAAACCCAACACCTCTCAAACGACACGCGGTGCGTCGAAGGGTTGTGCCGTGCTGCGCCCTCCGTGCAGACCTCTCCTGTAGTCACCCCTTTGCCCCGCCAACCTGCACGCCTCCCCTCGCACTTCCTACCTGCCACGTGACCCTGCCTTACGGCCGCCCCTGGCACGCAGGGCAACCGCACGCCCCACACCGACCCACTGTCGCGCGGCGCGCTGGTGGGCTTGACGCTGAAGCACACGCGCGGCCACGTGTTCAGGGGCCTGGTGGAGGCGGTGGCCTTTGGGACTGAGGCCGTGCTGGAGGCCATGAGGGGCGCGGGGTACAGGTGGGGGCCAAGGAGAGGGGGGATTGGCGGGGGTCACCCTGATCAGGCTGCAAGGTGGTGTGAGCTGGGACGGCAGCTGAGACATGCACGGCCGTCGCCTGCGACCCCTCCAATGGCATGCTCTGCTGCAGCCCTTGACCTACTGGTCCCCTGCATCAGGCCAGTGCCATGTGACCGCTCCCTAGATTGCTGACGCTCGTGCTGGATTGTTTTGCCATTGATAATCCTGCTCTCTGCTAATCCTATCTTTGCGCTCTGCCCCTGGCCCCTGGCCCGCCGCAGCCCCACGAGCCTGACCATCGCGGGGGGCGCCACCAAGAGTGAGCTGTGGATGCAGGTGCACGCTGACGTGTCAAACCTGCCACTGCACCTCACAGAGTGAGCCCAGGGGGGGAGGAAGGGGGGCTGACAGAAACGTGCTTGGGGTTGCGTGAGGGCTATTCGAGTGAAATACTTTGTGGAAGGAGCGGGCACGGGAGAAGAGGGAGAGGTCCTTGGCAGGGGCGCGGGGGGGGGGGGGGGAGCAAAAACTGGGAGGACGCGCACTCGCGGCCCCTGCCTGTTTCCTGTGCTGGGCGCCCGCCACACTCACAGGGATACCAGCCCAGTGCTCACCCTGTCGACCCGCGCTCCACTCCGCAATGCCGCATGTTGCATCACCCGCCCATGAAGGGTGCCCGACGCGCCGGCACTGGGCTGCGCCATCCTGGCTGCCGTCGCCGCCGGCCTCCACCCCGACATCCCCACTGCCGTCAAGGCCATGGTGCGCGTGTCCCGCACCATCACCCCGGACCCACAGCGCCATGCGGTCTACAGGCGGCTCTACCAGGAGCGCTACTCAAAGCTCTACCCGGCCCTCAGGCCACTCTTCCACGCCGGCCACGACCACGCACCCACACCAAACGGCGCCCCTGCAGTCGAGGAGGGCGCCTCGGGACAGTGGGCGGCGGCGGCGGCAGAAGCAGGGGAGGCGGCGCGGCAGGGGCGGCAAGGGGAGGAGGGCGGCGGGCTGCCGCGGGCCATCGTGTCACCCTCCATCTTGGCGGCGGACTTTGCGTGCCTGGGGGACGAGGTGGAGCGGGTCCTGGCCGCGGGGGCGGACTGGATCCACGTGGACATGTTTGACGGCGGCGCCATCGCAGGCGGAAACTTCACGATTGGGCCCCCGGTGGTGGCGGCGCTGCGGAAGCGGGCGCCTGGGGCGTTCTTGGACTGCCACCTCGCGGTGCAGGTGCGCTGGCTGTTGGTTGGGAAGGCTGGGGCTGTTGTGGCAACGGTGAAGGCTTGACGCATCTTCTGCTGGACTCACCATCGGTGACGTCCTCTCAGCTGTGTGGACCCCCCCGTCCAGGGCTCTGCGAGGGGAGGGGCTCGGAGCCCCCTCCGCTTGTCATGGATGCACACACTGTCATGGCCACTGGCGCTCTACAAGCCACCCGCTGCGGCCACCCCAGGATTCCACCGCTGCTTGCGCTGCCTGTTCTTTCCCACACAACCCTAGGACCCAGCAAAGTATGTGGAGGCGGTAGCTGCCGCAGGTGCCAGCTCGTTCACGTTCCAGATCGAGCCCTTCCTGGACGCACACACTGCCCAGCCAGACGCAGCCAAGCGCTGCGCAGCGGCAGCTGCCGGTGCCGCGGAGCTGGCGGCTGCGATCCGGGCGCGTGGCATGCGGGCGGCGGTGGCGGTGGCGCCCGCGACGGGTGTGGAGGTGGTGATGCCGCTGGCGGACGCCGGGGCTGTCGACATGGTGCGGCCGTGCTTTGGGGATGAAGCTTTTGTTCCAGATCCCAGAACTTGTGCTTGCTTGCCAGGATTCCAGCAGCAAGCTTGCATGCGTTCTTGGCCTGCCGCGCAACTGGCAAGGGTTCATGCAGCTGGCTCCCGCGTTTCTGTGCCACGCACCTTCATACTCTTTCCTGACCCACCCCATGCACACTCACATACACACACCACACATGCACCCAGGTGCTATTCATGACCGTGAACTGCGGCTTTGGGGGCCAGAGCTTCCAGGCCCAGGTGCTGGACAAGGTGGCGGCGGCGCGCCGCGCCCACCCTTCCCTGACCATCCAGGTCGACGGCGGCATCAACGCCACAACAGCAGCACTGGCCGCCGCTGCCGGCGCCAACGCGGTCGTGGCGGGAACGGCCGTGTTTCTCGCGCCAGAGGGCGCCGCAGCGGCGATTGGGGCGATCCGCGGGGCGCTGCTTGAGCACCTGCCACGCGCCACCGCTGCGGCACACGCTCACGCAACATTGGCAGCTGTCGAGGGAGCTGGTCCGGCAGCAGTACTCTAGATGGGTGCAGAGTCACGCTTTGCAGCTGGTTGGAGACGTGCCTCACCACCCTCCCCCCAATTCCAAAACTTTAGTGCAAGGGCTACGGTATTAATCAATACCGACCATGTCGCCTTTATCATCTTGCAATCATGAAGCAGTCTTAAGCTGAACATGTATTCATCGGATGTCCAACCTGATAAGTGTTGAGCCTCTGCGTCACATGCAAACACCTGGATCCATTGGTTGCATCGACACAAGATGCCAACGGCAGCACTGCATGAGGCCTGCCGGCTTTGTCACGTCAAGGGAGTGCAGCACCTGAATTGCAAAAACACTAATCTGGCTCCGCGCAGGCCCCCTGCTCCCTTTCGTCCCAGACTGCGGCACCCGCGGCCACCTCTGACACAGCAACACCCAAGCGGTTTAACTCCACCTCCATGGTGGATCCCCATGGTCGCTTTGGTCGGTGCAATCGTGCAGGCAGTAGTACGCGCGCAAACGTGCATTCCTCCCACATGCACAGACGCTGAAGACACATCGGATAGCGGTCTGCATTGCTGTTGCATTAACTCTCAAGGTTGTTTGTCCAGGGTTGAGGGGTCATGGGGCATAGCCAACTGGTGTCGGGGCAGCCTCGTTGCCAACAATCGACCCAAGAACGCCCAGTTGTTGCCACAGAAACTCAGCACTGATTGCACTGCATAGGCGCCTGTGATGCGAAGGCGTCGGGCTCGTGGCTGCCACTGCCATATGAGGAGGTGGGGGGAATTTGGACAGTGGGGCAAATCGGACACTTCTTCTAGGAGGCTTCTTTGTTGATACACTTCATATATGTGTAAGAACATGATTTTAGGCATCCACTGAACGCTCGTATAGTAACGTTAGAGGCTCCTGCTCGCGTCCTCTCCGCGGTGATCACGTCCAACACCCGCGCATCCAGAATAGGAGCCGGCAGGGCTCCGCCCGACTTCTGCTGTCATATTTAGGATTATTAGATCCCTAAAGCGCGCGGCCGGCCAACCAGACCTTGCATGCCCGATCCGCCCCAAGCTCTGGTCACAGCTTGTGCTGCGGGCAGCAGCAGCGGGGCGATTTGGACACTTGGAAAGGGCCTTCACATAGTGATTCAAGGGTTGTAATGGTAATGAAAAACATGTTAAACACGTTCTAAGCCATCAGAAGCTCGTAAAGCGCCATGTTCGCGAACTGTCCGAATTGCCCCGAGCTGCGCTGCAGCTACCGTGAAGCGATCTCAGCATACACGCCACGAGCGTGTATGCACTCCTATCAGAAACCAAGGCTTGGTTTAATAAAACAGTTCATGCAGGCTACAGGCCGTGAGAGCCCCTCAGTCGTGAGAAAGCACCCCACTGTCCGAATTGCCCCCACCTCCTCATACTGAAGGCTGAGCCAGCACATGCATTGCCAGCGTCGCAGTCAGCGTTTGCTCAAACTTCCAGTACCCAAGGGATGCGGCAATGTCATGGCCAGTGCTTTGGAGCGTAACATTTTGGCCATAATATACCGCATAAAACAATTCAAATGACTAAACAGACCCGCGCCAGGTGATCTAAGAAGCGGTTCAATACAAAGAGGGAGAGAGCATAACGGATGCCACCGCAGTCAGAATCTGAGGAAGGTGTACTGCCGATGCAGCACTTGCCACGCAACGTGCTCGACGCGCCGGCGCAAGGGTGCGTGAGCGGCGCTTGCTTGCCGCGCTGCACCCTGCATGCCATGGCACTGTTCGGCTGGCAAACTTTGGCAGTGCGACCTGCAGACAGCTGCAAGTCAGCCTGCAGACATCAGGGCATGCAGATATTTGCAACCGCAGCTGCTCAGGAATCCCGCCAGCTCGCCATCTTGATACCATGCGCTCACGTAACCGCACGCGTCCAGGCCCGACTGGGGCGCCGCGCTGGGCAACGCAGAGAACGCCAAGCTGGCTGTGGCTGCGCTGCGCGACATGCTGGGCGATGCGGTGTTCCTGGACGAGGAGGCGTTCGCAGGGGCGGCCACCATGCAGCTCTACCAGCAGCGGTTGCAGGTGAGCACACCTATTTGGGCAATGGGTGCGCGTGAGGAACGCGCAATGTTGGGGGCCAAGAACAGGCCTATGCCGCGACAAGTTGGCGCAACGGCATTGCTGAACACGTGCTCGTGCTGCAGCTGTGGCCCCAGAGGTCTGGTCGGGCGAGGGGGTCAGCCGGGTGCGACAGTCGCAGCGGTCCTGTTCCTTCCTCAGTTCCAGGAGCGGGTGGGATGGGGATTCCTGAAGCTCTTTTCGTACGCACACGCGCAGGCGCAAGTGCGCCGCATGCGTGAGCTGGAGGCCGTGGCCGAGGCGCTGCGCGCGGAGGTGTCCATGAAGGACGAGGCCCTGGCAGCTGCGCGGGACAGCGTGGAGGCGGCCAACACGCGCGTGCGGGATATGCAGGGGGAGCTGGACGCCAACGCGGCGGTGTTTGAGCTGCGTGAGTGGCGGCCACCGGGCTGGGGCCACGCGTGCGCAGCGGTTTACCTCCAGCAAGGCACTACAGGTTGCGTTGGCGGCGCGGCAGTCACCTCGTAGCAACACATGTGCTGTTTGCCGTGTCAGCAGCAGCCATCGTGTAGCCCTTGCGGTGCGGCCCTGAACCCCTGAACCCACTGACCCCCCGCCCTCCCAGACTATCGCGAGATCATGCTCAAGAATGAGGAGATAGAGCGCCTCAAAGCCGTCATAGAGGGCCTGGGAGGAGGAGGGGGGGACGTGGGGGCGGGCCGCAGCGTCGTGTTTGGCAGCAGCGGCGGCGGCGGTGGGCCCGGGCCCTCGTGGTTGTGAGCGATGAAAGGCGGAGGCTGCGCGGCTGCTTTCTGACCCAGTGTTTGTCATGGTATTTGCTGTTGCCTTCTGGCACCATACTGGTGTGATGACCCTGCTGTGCTCTTCTCGTCTCACTGCTGGTGATGTGTTGTTTCTCCTTCAGGACTTTGAATCATGACTTTTTTTCAGCTCGTGTGATTTGTGGTGGAACCATTGCTGTGTCGTCTCATTTGATCCGCCATTACTTCTGACAATGTTTGTCAGCACATGTTTTGTGCCTAGTCAATGGTCGCCTGCCATACCAATCTGGTCACTACATGCGTTTGACTGACAGCTGGCAACAGGCCGCTGTTTTACACGGGGCACGTCCCCACACTGCCAGGTCCAAAGGCAGTCAGAGAGTAACTTATGATCCTTATACTCGCCAACACAGTTCACATCATAGCACTTCCAAGACGCACCATGCATGAATGCTGCTGCTTCATGGCAAGCACTTCCAAGCAGCAAGATGAAACAGCACTCAGCAGTGCAATTGCTGCACGCCAGAGCAGCAGAGTGCCAAATACAAAGCACAACATCTGCCGCCTACTGCCAGGCACCGCCAAGCAGCCAAACAAAGTCGTGCGGGGCGAGCAGATAATGTGGACAGCCCCTGTGCTGTGGCCGTTGATGCCGCGGTCGTGCCGGTCCGGCAACAGCCGCGCCCCTGGCTCCGCCAATCAAGCGAGGTCGTCCGGCTGCCCGCCCGGCACGAGCACGGCGATGTTGTTGCCGTTGAGCAGGATGGTGTCGAGGCGGTTGATGATGCGGCCCTCTGGCGTGATCTCGATCTCCGCGACATCCTCCAGCACCATGTTCACGTACACGTCAAAGCCGCGCAGGGTGCCCACAATCTCCTTGTCGCCCTTCATGATCACCCAGATGCGAGACCCGATGCAGCGGTCGATGAGCTCGCTGGGCAACAGGTGAGACGGGTTGGCTGCAGGGGGGCCGCGTTTTTGGGCGATCATCCTGGCGCGCTGCCGACGCTGCCGACGCCACTGACGCCCGCCGCTGCTGCTAGGGTGAGCTTGGGGCTACCAGCTGTGAGTGCTGTTTCAGATGCTGCAGCGGCTGCCTACAGGAGGGCGCTGCACCTAGAGAACGCACGTCGCCGCCTGATGCGCACTCGCCGCCTTGCGCACTCAGCTGTGCTTGGAGCAACTGGATGAAAGCAGCGTGTGCGGTCGGGGCGACACGCTAAACTGCAATAGTTACACGTATTGAGATTTCGCAAGGAGTGCTCAGTCTGAGGGAGCGTCAAGTCAGATCAGTTCACAGTGATCTGGTCCCGAGCTGTGAGGTCCCCTAGGAGGTGGCATACATTACATGGCATTTGATACGGCCCATATTACTGCAGTCTTTTTTATGGTCATGTTTTATCTCTTACGCGACCCTGTCTTGCTGTAGAGCAGCTTGGACGGTAGGAGTGGTGACAACGCGGGCAAGGCCGCCACCACCGCACCATTGTACTAATAAATAGATTTGAAATGCGTTGTGTGGACGTGCTGGTGCTGGTACTGGCCCTGGCAGGCCTGTCGATGGCAGGTGTGGCCGTCCCGCGCATCGCAGAGTTCGAACTGCCCGTAAGGGCCCTGATTGTCTTGGCTGTGGTAAGGTTTTACTCTCTGCACCCAAGCACACCCGGCCATGCAGGCGCAGCGGCGGTAAAAAGCGGGGGCGCCTCCTGCTCCTGCTCGTGCCGCTTCGCTGCCCCACCAACCGCCTGCAGCTGCCGAAAAGATATCTGTGAAGGGCAACCAGTTGGTCAATGAGAAGGGGCAGCCGCTGAAACTGCGCGGAATCAACTACTTCGGGTGCGGTGGTTTCTATTGGATGCCTTGCATAAAAACTCGTTCGAGTTTTTATGCAGGAGCAGTGCAGCGCATTGTGTGTCTCGGCCGGTGCATGAGCAGGTTGAATTGGCAGCTTTCCAGCCCCAAATCGGCTGGGAGGCTGACCCCACCTGCGGCTCTGCGTCCTGCTGCAGGTTCAACAACGGTCAGACCATGGTGGATGGCCTCTGGGCAGGGGACACCAGCTTGACCAAGGACTTCTCCACGCAGGCGAGGAGTGCCTACTGCCAGTTGACGGCCTCCTGCCAGCCCAACCCCTGCTGCCGCCGGGATGGAAATCTCCCGCCACTCTGCCTTGAAAGCTTGCCGTGCCAAGCACCCCACCTCTCCGTGGTACGTGCATGGCACGGCGCCCCCTGCCACGTCAGCCTCCAACTTCGGCCCCAACACCCACGTGACCCGCCAGGTGTACCGTATGCAGCTGCTGGGGTTCAATGCGGTGCGGCTGCCCTTCTCCTTCAAGGACTTTAACCTAAAGGGGCGCACCGACTACATCTGGTGCCGCGAGGCCTCGGCCTCTGAGATCCGCAGGACCGTGTCGCCGCCAGGCTTCGTCCCCTGGTCGAAGCCGCTGCCACCGCCGCGGGCGCCGCTGCTGGTGGGCGGGGGCCGCTGCAACATCGGCATGCCCAACAATGTGTTTGACCGGTTCCTGTGGGTCATCAACTACTTTGCCAAGGCCGGGTTCAAGGTGGGCAGCAGCAGGAGCGGTCTGAGGAGGCCGCGGTGGCGTACAGGATGGCGTTGCATCGCGCCACAGAGAGGCCACGGCAGGTGCAACTGACGGTGGTTCTGGAACAGAACCAGTCTATCAGATCTGTGCTGCCAGTCGAGCAGATGTTGGAGGCTACACGCACACCGTCACCTGCGCTCCACCCCCGGGGGCTTGCAGGAAGATCTGGGTGAGGGCCGGGCGCTCACTCGCATCCAAGTGCCCCTCAACGCGCTCTCAACAGATCGTGATTGACAACCACGTTTGGCTGGAGGACCCCACCGCCTACGAGAACCCTAAGCTGTGGGTTGACTCCTGGCAGAAGCTGGCCGCAGCTGTCAGCAAGGTGGGCTTTGGTGCTGCGACAGGGCTGGTGCTTGTTTGAATTTGGTGTGTGCTAGGGTTGGCATTCATGAATTCAACCGCAGCAACAGGTAATGCGTGCTTATATCGGTGTGCAGGCAGGCAGCGCTCGTGCTCACGCGCGCTCATGCACCCAATCACTCCCACACGCGCGCACACACACTTGAGCGCGCGCGCGCACACACACACACACACACACACACACACATGCGCGTGTGCGTGCGCACACACACATCGGCAGGATCCCATCTCACGTGGTGTGGTGATGTACGACCTGGTCAACGAGCCCGACAACAAGCGCATCTTCTGGACCGAGCGCAAGGGGCGGCCCTCCCTGGCCAAGCTGTACTTTGATGCAATGGACGCCATCCAGAGGGTCCAGCCGGACGCCATATTCGTACTGGAGGCAAGCATGGCTCTTTGGGGGGTGCGGAAGGGGCATGGGCGCGGAGGGCGGGAGTGCTGCAGCTGACCGGGGCCACGAGGAACGGGAACAGCGCTGGGAGCTGGGGGGGGGGGCACGAGCAGCGGCTGGTACCATGCATGCGTTCGGCCGGAGCACCAGCAGCGTAAGCATAATCTGGTTACCACGTTGGCACACATGCACCGCCCTCCCGTCCGCCCTAGTAGGAATTTATCTCTTGCCCCAACCCCATTTCAATGCCAATAGGGGACCGGCCAGATCGGCTATGGGATTCCCTCTGGTGATGGCTTTGTGACGGAGGGGGGCGTCATCAAACGCTTCCAGAACAAAAACATATGCACCACACGGTACTGCCTCACAGGTGGGCAGCCAATGTGGTTGGGTGGTGAAAGGTCGCGCGCAAGACTCCAGTACCCGGTTTCCTCAGCAAGCCATGCGCAAATCAGCAGCACCTGTAGCAGAACTCTCCAGGTACCCAGCCAGCCTGGCTGCCCGGCTGCAACACGTTTTGAAGCCCCTGTTCGTCATCCATGTGGCCCTTGCGTCCCGTCAAATCAGAGTAAGGCTCCACCCTCCCCCCTCTCTGTCACCCGACCCGTGCCACTC
>NW_014013501.1:38269-40848 GCF_000611645.1 Monoraphidium neglectum
CCCCATCGGCCTAAGGCATCGAGGACCCCAACTTTTTCTTCCAGCAGCTGCTCACAAAGCCCTATGCAGAGCGCGTCATATTTGGGCCCCACTTTTACGCCCAGTCTGTCATCCCGTTCCCCATCCCCAAGGAATTTATGGATGTGAGCGCACCTGCCACATGCAGCCATGCGTTGTTGGTGGGATGTGCAACATGAAACAAACATCTCCCACAAATAGTAGCATGTATCCATGCCAATCCTCAATTCAGGGACAGCAGAATAGGGTGCTGCCGGGTGCGCGGTTTGTCTCTCACCGCCTGCACATCTGCAGCCGCCCGACGCCCCTCAGATGAGACCCCGCCGCTCTGTCCCCTCCGCACGATTACCACCACCACGCCCAGCCCCCCGGGCTGTACAGGCGCATGTCTGACTCATTTGGCTACCTCTCCACCAAGGGCTACTGCGGCAAGAACAAGTGCCTGAAGTGGCCGGTGCTGCTGGGAGAGTTCAGCGCACCACACAGTGGCGCACCACAGGTGCTGTCCAACGACTCCAAACGCCCCAGCCCTTCAGATGCGCCTGCCGTGCCAGGATCGCAACGCCGCTCATTGTTGGGTCTGCTGTGCAACAGCCAACAAGCATCGCCCCCCCTTGCCCAACGTCGTGACCCCCCAGGACACCAACGCCGTGGAGGGCCTGGTCAAGTACATAAACAACGAGGGTGACGCCAAGGACGGCCGCCACGAGCCCATCAACCTTTGGTTCTTCTGGACATGGAACAACAACAGGTGCGCCCGCTGGCCAGAGCGGGCTGCACTGATGGGATGGGGTCTCGCGCGCGTGCAAAGATGGATCGTTTCGAAACGTGTGCCACTCTGCAAATTATCGGACGACGTCTTATCTTGCCGCTCTTCTCGCCCTCTGTTTTCTTCCCATTTGTCACAGCCCTGACACCAATGGTACGAGTGCACCGAAGCACCTGACGAGAGGAAGCGCTGGATCAGGGCCACCGCTGTTGTGGATAATCAGGGGCTTGCAGCATGGCGGGGTTGTCAGTGCTTGCTGCTCCTGGGTTATGGCCTGGGCTTGTCGTCGCCCGCATCACTCGTCGGCCCACACCCAAGTTCGCTCATCACCCCACAACACTTTCGGATCGCAGGTGGCATTGTAAAGGAGAATTGGGCTGATATTGGTGAGGGCAAGGCCAGGTCCATGGCTTGACTCAGGGCTCGCATCAGTGGCCCTTGCCACTGATTGACGATGACCCAGTACAGCGATGTGAGAATACCATCTCTGCATGCTGAGCTGAAATCGCACACACTCCTGTCTGGCTTCTCTCCCCTTGACAGATTGGAGCAAGATCAACTTTTTGCGCCGCATTGGCCTCAAGGTGGGGCGGGCTCATTGTCAGGGCATTGCTGTGAAGCAATGCAGACATTTGCAGGTCAATGGGATGTGGGATCACGGGGACGGGCGGCGAAATGAGTATGAGGGTCCAATGGGCAGCAGCAGCACACACCTCACCACACAAGATATGCCTCACTTCCCTCACCCCACCTTACTCTTCCCACCGTCCATGCCATGCATGTCCACGACACCACTTAAGCCCTGGTATCTGTGACAACACTGCCAAGATGCGCGGCGGGAGGTGTCCTGGAGAGCCTGTGGGCCAGCCAGCCCGCATCAAAAGGACTTCCAGGCTGCTGCGCGGCCCAGCCGCGCGCTATTGCCAGCGGGTCCATCCTCAGTATAGCATTGGCCAGGCGCTGTACCACTGCAGCTTCCTTCTCACACTCCTGACTTCGTTGTTCCCATCAAACGGCTTATACACTCCGATAGCCACGATCCCATTGTTATGGCCAGATTATACAGTTGGCTCTATTGACAGGTTGCTGGTTTCTCCAGGAGCTGGCCAGCTGCTGCAGCTGCTGCAGCAGGCACAGGCGCCCTGGCCGGCATCCTGATGAGTGTTGTAGCGTCTGGCAACAGCCTGCTGCACGGTTCTCACGTGAAATTACAAAACCCCTGACGCGGTAACACAATTGAAATCGCTGCCAATTATCTTCTCTCGTGACAAAATCTCCACGTGTGGCAGGGATCTGCCTGGCGGCTGCAGCAGTACCGCCGGGTGAGGGCCGCTGTAGCTCAAAAGATGATCAATGACCACGAGGCAAAGGCCACAGGCAACTCAAGGGGCAGGGGAATCGGAGGGAAAGAGGACCCTCCAGCCAAGCCTCTGACATGAAACCACCAAGCAGCCATTGGGAGCATGGCGCGCAACAATGAGACCACCTGCGCTGCTAAGTCGCAATTCCAAGAGCGGCCGCCAGCTGCGGCAGCCAGAGCCTAGCATACCAGCCCGCGCGAGGGTGGGTATCCATCCCCACCCTTGTGTCCCCGCACCATCGCAGCGGTCTAGCTGCTGAGCAGTATGAAGAGCTCCTCGTCTGTGACGCGGCCCTTGGCCATGGCCATGTCCATGGGGGTGCGGCCCCGCGCGTCACGCAGGCGCTGCAGGTCGCCGCCGCTGCCGTTGGTGCGCCGCATGAGCACCTTGGCGCACTCTGACGCGTCAAACAGCACCGCGTAGTGCTGAGG
>NW_014013500.1:0-1571 GCF_000611645.1 Monoraphidium neglectum
GGCGATGATGGGTGGGGGCCTGGGCGGCCTGCCGGGCATGGGTGGGATGGGGGGGCCGCTCCTGGGCGGGTTGCAGGGGCTGCAGCATTTGCAGGGCCTGCAGGGGCTGCAGGGGCTGCATGGCCTGCAAAATCTGCAGGCCATGCGTCAGGCGACGGCCATGCAGCAAGCCGTGCTGCAGCAGGCCGCGCTGCAGCGGGCGGTGCTCCAGCAGCAGCAGCAACAGCAGCAACAGCAGCAGCAGCAGCAGCACGCGGCAGCGCTCCAGGCGGCCGCCGCACGCATGCTGCAGGGCACGCCCCCGGGGTTTGCCGCTGCGGCGGCGGCGGCCGGGCTGGGCGGCGCGGGGTTCGGCGGGCTGCAGGCGTCGGTGATGGCGGGCGGTGGGCCGTTTGGGCAGGCGGCGACGCGCTTTGCGCCAGGCGCGGGCGGCGCGGGGCTGAATTTGGAGGACATGTTGGCGGAATTTGAGGGGATGATCTCTGCCGGCGCGGGCGGCGGCGCGGGCGGGAGCCTGAGCGGGAGCCTGGGTGGCAGCCTGGGCGGCGGCACGGGCAGCAGCGCGCAGCCGCTGCTCCCGCCGCCACCGCGGCTGCTCGGGCCGTCGGGCGCGGCCGGGCTGCCGCTCTCGCGGCCGCTGCTCAGTGGTGGGTGCCCGGGCTTGTTTGGGAGGGGTGGGGGCGGGGGGCTGGGGTGAGGTGCCAGCCGCAAGGCCTATGGATGCCACATTCCAAGAAGCCGTGTCCAGCTGTAGGGCTGCGCAGGCGGCGAGTCCGCGCACCCTCAAAGCATCCGTGCTGGCGCACATGCAATCCAGCTACGTGCTTCGTCTCCTCGGCGTGCCAGTCATCTGGAATCCACATCGCGACCGCCGTCGCTTCCTCTATGCACGCACCACCCACACACACACACACACACACACACACACATACATACACACACTTTCTTGCGCACACGCACACAATCCTTCCCCTTCATCAGGCTTCATCGCGGAGCGCTACGCCGCCGCAGGCCTCGCTCGCAAGCTGACGCCGCAGGACTTCGCTGCTCTCGAGAGCCAGGCCGGCTTCCCCGCAGAGCCCGCCGACCCCAGCGGCAGCGGCGGCGCAGGCGGCGCCGCCAGCGCGGGCGCGAGCGGCGGCGCCTCCGCGGGCGCGGGCGCTGCGGCGGCCGTGCGGATAAGCGAAGCACAGTGGCGGGACTTTGAGGGGCAGCTGCGGGCGGTGCTCAAGCTGCTGACTCAGATTGCGCCGGTGGGTCGCGGGGGCGGGCTTCGTGCTCCGGGCGCGGGATGCGGGCGAGGGTCTGGGGGCGACGCTGAAGGGTGGCTGATGTGCGGCCAGCGCGGGGCGGGGACACGGGGCCTGGACCCTCTTCCACCCAGCCCCCCGCTAGTGGCATTCGCGCTCGCGCTTTGCAGCGCTGTCGCACCCGTCAAAACCCCTCACCTCGTCAACGGGTTTCCCCAACCCTCTTGTCCCGTCAAGCACCCCCCTTGACATCTGACATCCCCTCCCCCCCCCCCACAAACCACCCCCTTGACGAACCCGCTCAAATCACCCTTCCAAACC
>NW_014013500.1:2038-6179 GCF_000611645.1 Monoraphidium neglectum
CCACTAAAGCCACCCCCTCACCACCACCCGCCTCAAACCCGACCCCCACCCCCAAAATTCCCCAGGTCTGGAACCTGGAGGACCCCTGCGTCATCGCCGGCTTCGACATGGACCGCCAGGGCACCGTCGCCGCCCTCCGCGCCGAGCCCGCCGGCACCTTCATCTGCCGCTTCTCCATGAGCCAGCCCGGCTGCCTGGTGCTGACTGTCAAGGCCCCGGGCCACCCCAGCGCTGACGGGGACGGGTTGGTGCA
Source organism: Monoraphidium neglectum (assembly GCF_000611645.1). NCBI lineage: Eukaryota > Viridiplantae > Chlorophyta > Chlorophyceae > Sphaeropleales > Selenastraceae > Monoraphidium > Monoraphidium neglectum. The sequence goes on from NW_014013500.1 coordinate 2,292, forward strand.
CGCGATCATCAGGGGGGAGGACTTGCAAGAGCGGCGGGTCGACGCGTGGATCAGGGACTTTCCTGGGGCGACGCACGTGCTGGACGTGTACAAGGGGACGCGAGTGGACAAGCGGAAGGTGCGGGCGCGCACGCGCGCGTGTGTGCGTGAGTGTATTCGGGTCGCGCGTGCATGCTGTATGTGTGTCTGCTGGCATGGGTGGGGTTTGGGTTTGGGTCGGTATGGGTGTGTGTGTGTGTGTGTGTGTGTGTATGTGTGTGCAGGCACCGATGGGGTTGCGGTCCGCATGTGCAGCACGCAGGGCAGCGTGACAGCAGCCGCAATTCGCCGCGTGCTCTCTCTGCACCCGGCAGCCATGCAGCTTGTGCATGACGGTGCACTCAACGCTTGCGCGCACGCACGCACGCACACACACACACACACACACACACACGCACACACACACACACACACACACACACACACACAACATTCACACCCATCTCTCTCAAAGGTGTTTGCGTCCAAATACACACGCATGCGCGCCCTTGACGCGCTGGAGGAGCTCCAAGGCATGCTGGGCGGTGGCGGCGCCGGCAGCGCCGCCGCTGTCGCCGCCGCCGCCGCCAAGGCGGGCGCCGCCCTCTGCGACGCCGCCGCCCGCGACGCCGCCGTCGGCAGCGGCAGCGGCAGCGGCGGAAGCGCGAGCACGGCGGGGGGGCTGCTGCGGGGCGGTTCGGTGGCGGGGGGCGTGCCGCCGGGGCTTGCGGCGGTCGCCGCGCTGGGCGCCGCCGGCATGGCCCTGGGCGGCGTGGCCCCCGGGTTCTGAGGCACCCTGCAGCAGGGTGCGGAGCCGCTGGCGCTCGGGATGTCACAGAGCGGCTTTCACCACCCCCTCCTTGATTCCTCTCCTGCACCCCCAAACCGCTGATTCGACTTTCATTCGTCTGACCGCCCACGCCATCCGGCAAGATAAAGGCCCGCCGTCGCCCGCGCGCCCAAAAGGAGTCGTCGGCGGGCGGGCGGGCGGGCGCTGTTGTGATCCCACTTCCTTGCCACGCACCGACGGCACGGCACCCGTCCGCGCTTGTCTGCGCTCGTCCCCTCATCACCACCGCTGCCCCTGCGCGACGCGCGTCGCGGGCGTGCGCTTGGGTGGCTGCTGGGCGCGACGGTGCGCCCTGCAGCCGAGCCTGCGACCGCGGGCGGCCAAGACCCCTCGTCTCCCCGGTCCCCTCTGGGGACGCATGCGAGCGCGCGCGGGCGCAGGGCGCGTGGCGGCGCGCAGGCGTGATGTCTGCTGTTGTGTTGCAGCGTGAGCATTCCCAGTGTTTGTATCTCTCACATGTGGCCTGTCGGACCCATACCATTACCACCCCAGCGCCGGCGGGCCGCGCATGCAGACACGCACGCGCACGCGCCCCGGCCCGCTCAGCCTGGCGCCCGCGCGCAAAGCGGCCCCGAAGCGCCGCGGGCGCAGGCCACCGCGTCCTACTCAGCGCCCTGGCCTGGCCGAGCGCACGGGGCCGCTGCGCGTCCGCGTGTGCGGCCCCGGTGCTCTGACGCCGCGGCTGCGGGCTCGGACGGCAGGGGGCGTGCCTTTGGCAAGCACTCTGCTACCCCGTCCCTGCAAGCGGGGAGATGGGCTGTGTGCCGATGAAACCGCTGGACGGCTATCTGGTTCCGGTGCGAAACGCGGGCGCGGTGTTCGCGGCGCGACGCCGCCGGCGCGCTGCGCCCGCGTGCGGCGCCGTCGCCGGTGTGTTTTCAGCTGCAACCGCGTGCTCGCAGGCGCCGCGGGCGCGGCCTCATCACGCACTGCTTTCCCTCGCCCCAGGACCGCCCGATGGTTGGCGGCCGGGGCAGCAGCTTTGCGCGGCCGGTCGTCTCCTCTCCCCCCTCTGTTGTTGATGCGCAAAGTGAAACACGGCGAGGGGCGCCCGCGCGCGCGCGCGCCCTCCGCCGCCGCGGCCCGAAACCGCCTCGCGCCCAAACACCTCCAGGCGCCCCAATAAACGAAGCAGCAAGGTCCCGCGGACAGGCATAAACGTGTGCGCGCAGCGCCGGCCCGCGGCCGGCTGGCTGGCCGGCGGCGGCGGCGGCGCGCCAGTGGCGCTGCAGCTGCGCGCGGGGCTGACAGGGTGGGCTGGGTGGGGCACGAGAACTGGTCATTATTACAATTTATGGGATGGGCCGTACACAAGCGGGCGGGCGCAGCCTGCAAGCTGCGCAGGAGGGCTAACGCACGCCCCTCCTCGCCACGCAGCGCACTTCCCCGGCCTCCCGCGGCCGCCCGCCGCCGCCGCGCTTTGTGTTTTGCCCAGGCGCTTGCATGCTATTGTGCCGACACCCACTCCCTAAGATGGCCACGGCCCCGGCTGCCCGCAACAGGGCGGCCCGGCAGCCGCGGGGTGACAAACATTTCGGGAAGGGGGAGAGGCGGGGTGGCGCCCCTGCTCGTCGCGGCAGGGGCGCCTTCCCTTGTGGCCCAACACCGCTCTTATTGCCAGGCTGTGCCCCCTTTATTGTGAGTGGCCCACGCACTGTGTAGCCCCCCGATGACTCATCACCGTCAGGTCCCGCTCTGCCCAAACCCCTCCAGTGCCCCAATGCTCCTCTGGCTGAGGACTGACTGATATTCTGCCTTGAACTTGATGCGCCCAAGCGCGCGGCCCGCCCCAATGCACGACGCACATCACACGAACGCCGGTTTGGGGGGCGGGCAGCGCGCACTGGCAACAACCACGCGTGCCTGCCCCCCTCCCTGTTTTTGCAGCCGCCTGTCATATGATCCCACTGACATGAGCCCGCGCCGGGTCTATAACCCCACATTCAGGCATAGCTATGCCGTCGGCCCTCTTTCTGGTGAACCCCTTGTTTTTCGGCCGTGCCACGCCGCTGCTCGGCACTCGTGGCCGAGGCTCCTGTTGGCAATGCGACTGGGCAAGGCAGGCAACTTTGCATTCACAGAATCGCCACTGCTATTCGCGTGCAGAGGGCATCCGCGAGAGGGGTAACCGCGGCTGCGCTATCCCCTGCCGTCGAAGCGCTCAGCAAGGGGCCAGCTGCAGCGCTGGTGCACGCGGGACCAGCGCGCCAGGTTGTTGGAGAGCAGGACACGTCGCGCTTTGGGGCCCAATGGAAGGATCTTTGCCCCGAAAGAAATAGCTCTTCGAAAACAAAACGCAACAACCACGATCTGACGGGCGGCAGCAGCAAGGCGCTGCAATGCAAGGGACTGTCGAAACAGCAGGGGCATGAAGCCGACAAGAATTCAGTGCACCCCAGGGTTGAGCTGTGTGGCTGTACATGAATTAAGACCAGTGCGCATTTCGATGTTTCGAGGTTGGAGATTGCACAGTGCCGCGCCGAACCCAAGCCCTGGACCGCCCCCATCAGTACAGCAGCGCTGCCGCCGCAAATGCGGCCAGCCCCACAGCCCACGCCCCGCGCGCAGTCGCCGCCGCCGCGGCCGAGCGCGTGGGCGCGTCCGCCGCGGGGGCGTGCACCGGCTTGGCGAGCGGCAGCACGGCCCAGGTGTCGCCGCCACCCGGGCCCATCTCATTAGTCGCCGCGCTTGTGGTCCACCCCTCCGCCACCGAGAAGTTCATCGTGTCCCGCCGGGTGACGCCGCACACGTCGCTGAGCGTCACCGCGAGCGTGTGGCGGCGGGTGTCGGTGATCTTCTTGCGCAGGGGCGAGCGGCACTGGCCGGTGAGGGGGTCGTTTCCCTCGGGCAGGCCGTCGATGGTGCAGGTGGTGTTCCCCAGCCCGTTGAACTGCCAGGAGAATTCGGCGTACTCGCCGACCTGCGGGCGGGGCGTTTCAGGGTGAGGGTTTGGGGCGATCAGATGACGTCGTGATGATGAGTGGCCGTTCTTATGGCAGGTTGAAGCGAAGGAGCCAGGG
>NW_014013500.1:6670-8415 GCF_000611645.1 Monoraphidium neglectum
GGCCACGTCGTGCATGCATGTGATGGTAAGTGCTGCTGATCAAAGGTGAGATCAATCCAACATTTAGCGGCTGAACGGGCGGCCAAAAGAGCAAATTGGCCCAGAAAAGCCAGTGTAACGACGGCTTTGCATCCTTGACAACCATGCAACGGGCCGTGGCCCTGCTGCCACGACGCCGCACTGGCGGCCTGCCAGGCATGCACGCCCACCTCAATTGACTGCTGCGGGCCCTCGAAGCTGATGAGGCTCGTGGCGCCGCCCTGCACGCCCATCCTGCTGCCGTTGAGGCCCTTGATGAGGGCCCCATTGAACTTGGGCTGTCCCCGCAGCGAAACCCCCATCGCCTGCAGGGTGCCCCCGGGCTGGATGTACCTGATAGGCATCGAATTTCGGGGGGTGTGGGCGAGGAGGCTAGGACAAAGCGCAATGGGCAGTGCAAGGCGCGCTGCGGAATCAGGAAGCTGCAGTGTATCTTCAAGGATCGCCGCCGCAAGGCCAGATTGTACGGCTCGTCAACGCCGGTCGACAGCCTGCGCCGCCCGCCGCGCCCCCAACGCCCCTGCGCCGCCCGCCGCTGCCATGGGGCTCACATCCAGTTGGGGTCCGTGTCGTTTGCGTTGAACGTGCCGTTGCCCGACAGCGACAGCAGCGAGGGCATGTCCGTAGTGAGGGAGCCCTCCACATTGATCTCATACCAGCCTTCCCTGATGCCAGGTCTGCACCAGACGCACACGGCCGGCGGGGGGAGGGGGGGGTGGGGGTTTGCAGTCGAACCATGTTTTTGGGACAGAGGGGCCAGGGGATCACGATGGCCGGCGTGGGCGTACGGCAGGCGAATCACACGCGCACAGCAAGAGGGGTTACCACCGGCTTGCCGGCTTAGCTGCTGGCTCAGACAGGGGCAATAGGGCGCCACGTAGCGGCAGCGGCTCACATGGTCACGCTGATCTCCTTCGGCGATCCCAGCTGGCGTATCCAATACTGCGGGTGGCAGCAAAGGACAGAGGGAAAACTGACGCACAACTCCGCGGGAGGCGCGCAGGCAGCTGTCGGCATGCGTTGCACGGTCTTATGCGCCGCAATTCTGCCGCCTGCGATCTGTGCATGCCTGATCGAAGTAGTGCACGGCGCCACCAGCGGCGCCGTCCTCTCCTTTGTATGGCGTCCCGTCGATACCCTGCGGCAGGATGGGGCAGCAGCGAGCAGGGTGTGGCGATCTTGCCGCTGCGACAAGCACCCCCAGGCAACAAGCTAATGTGCCTGCGCATGGGACCTTGCGTCCAGCCCCTCGGATGCCAGACACCACCACTGTTCGGTACTGCGCGCCGCGCGAAGCTCCCCGCACGCGGCTGCCATGGCGCGCTGCACGCAAGTACGCTGCACGCCGTGCAACACCGCGCCGGTGCGCCACACGCCGGCCCCGGGGTCGGCTGCGCCACTTGCCGTTTGGAACTTGCCCCAGACGTGGTACACCGGCTTGACGAGGGCGCCCAGGCCGCCGGGCGCCTGGGTGGGATCGGGCCACATGTTGGTGGCCTGGAGCACGACTGCAGCGGAGGGGCACGCAAGGGGCGCGGACGGGGCGCGCGCAGGGCGAACGCGCGGTGAATGCAGGGCGCGTCAGGGGTGACAGGCGGCCGCCTCGGGGGCGCGGGGCTCACGACAGCGCCCACTGATGCATGCCCCTAAATCGTCAGGTGCAGCGACGAATGCGTGGGCCCAGCCCCCCCCCCCCCCGCCAAAGC
>NW_014013500.1:9124-12832 GCF_000611645.1 Monoraphidium neglectum
GGGCCCAGCCCCCCCCCCCCCCCGCCAAAGCAGTGCGGCAAGCGGCCGGCTTCAAGCCGCGCTGGGCGCCTCACGGTCCGGGCTGCAGGTGGACACGTGCAGATCCAGGGTCGGGCGCTGAGTCAGCTTATAAAAAGTGACCGTCTGACTGATGGTGATGTCATTCGCGGGGACCCGGCGGCCGTGCGGGCCGTCCTCCAGGAGGGCTGAGCCCGCGGCGATGACCACAGTGATGGTCAGCTGATGCTCTCCCTGCAGGGGTGTGGCAGCACGCCGCTCCGGTGAGCCCCAGCAAGCCGAGCAGATGGGTCGCAGCCGCAAACCTTACCAGCCAGCCGGCGGTGCGGGGCTGGAGGCAGCCGCATCGCCACACGCATGCGGCTGGGCGCGTTGTTTGGCGACAGCGGCGTCGTCCGTCCGGCTGCTGCTTCGCGAAAGGCTGCGGTGCCGCGCTCTGCCGCTGCATCAATCTGAGCGGTCGCCCTCCATGCGCCGCCTCTCTTGTCGGCCACCACAGGGTCCCGCAAGTCTCCAGGCACGCATCCAGGGGCGCCCCTGGCCTGAATGATCCCCCGTGCGCGTTCTCCCCCATCGCCGCCATCCCGCGTTGCTCACGTCTCGCAGGCCCCAAACATTGGCCGACCACGACGGCACGTCAGTCAGGTTTGCCAGCACCACCGGCTCGGCCGTCCCCATGATTTCTCGCCCGCCGTTGAGCCGTGTCGACCACGTGAACGCCGCGGGCTGGATCACGCTGCCCCACTCGGCCCCGAGCGCCCTGCGGCGCCATGACGCCGCCGGCCGGCAGGCCTCCGTGACCGGCGTGCTGCTGGGCAGCAGCAGCGGGTGGATTGGCAGGAAGAACAGCTCCGGCCAGGGGCTGCCGTAAAGCGCGATGGGATACAAGCTGTATCTGTCGTTATTCCCGGCCTTCAGTTGGTTCGGCCGCGTCCAGGCAGCAGGCTGGTTGGTGTAACCCGCCGGGAAGAAGTCCAGCTTGCCATAGCTGGCGCAGTCCGTAGCTCCCGCTGCCGTCTCTGCCGCCGCAGCCGCCGGCGCTGCCGCTGCCCCTGGATGCGAGCGGATGCCATGTGTCGGCGGAACTTGCATGCACGGGGTGCGTGCGCAACGCCACATGCAGCAGCAGCAGCGGTGCATGCGCAAGCTGTCGCCGCAAGGGGTGAGTGCGAGCGCTATCTAACGCAGCACACGCATAGTGGTCTTAGCTCGTATTTGCCCTTTTTCAAACGCGCCCGCGGCCTTGCAGAACTGACCTTGGGCGGTTATCGCCCACATGATGGCGAACGCAGCCCATTGCATCGTTGATGTAGATACTTGCTATTCAGAGAAGCTACTGGGAGCTTACTGCTTTGAAATTCCCTCCCCACGGCCCAGGGCACTGCCGAGCTGAATTTCCTTCTCCTGTCGCTATGTGGGCGACATGGTAAAGAAAATTGACTTGAATTTGTGTAAGTTGTTCAAGAACATGTCAAAGCACGTGCCACCATGAACTGTTGTTGTGTGCAAGCTGCACGCACTGGAGCGCACACGCGGGGCTTCCGCCGTCCGTGTGCGCCTGCGCGATTGCCTACTACACCTTCACACGGCTGCGCTGAATACTAACCGCGCATCTGGAAATGGTAATGCGATTGACAGGAACACCAGCAAGTGCCTCGCGGACAGGCTTAGGCAGCGGCAATGCGGCAAGGCCCCACGGGGGTCGGTGCTGTTGTGCAGTAATCCCGCCGAGGGGACGTGCACGGACTAGCGAAAGCCACCAAAAGCATACTGCGGCCGAGTGATTGCGCACAACTTCCCGCTTTTATTGCGAGTCAAATGTCTGGGTCCGCCCACCCCACCCAGGGCGACATGCTGACCACGACCTCATGTACAATAGAGCTGAGCGTTGAGATTCCTTATGACCACCCTTGACTGCCAAGTCGGTCATATTCACCGCCCGCTTGCCAATGTTGAGGGCAGCGACCTGAGGAGAGCGACCTGCCCCACCTCGACCTGATGAGCTTAGCTGCGCGAAGCATCGGCGCTTCGCTGCAGGTGGCACCTCGAGCGTTCACATGATTAATTTACAACGCGATCACAAGACACGATATTTTATCGTACATACGCTGTACTGTACTCATCTAAAGACGACGCCCTCCAGGGCCAGTGTACCGTATCAATCATATCCCGCGTCCTACGTGCTAGTCCGATCAGTGCAGCATGAGGCGCGCGAAGTTACCGATGTGGTCTGATCCAGTTGTTGCTGTCGAAGAGCTCGTAGTGGCTTGCGCGTGGTGCAGTGTGATCATCGTCTGAAAGCATCTACAGCAAACGCAGCACTATGGCGTGGAGGTACACCGTCAACATACCTCTATGGATCCAGGGCAAGGACGCAGAGGGCGAGGCCGTGACGGTAAGCCGCTGCGGCGCGCACCCGTCATCCCACGCAGCGCTGCACCTGTCACCGTGCCTGGCCCCGTTCCACGGCCCGCGTCTATCGTGCCTGCAGCGTGCGTTTGCATGCACCCGGCAACCATTGTGCTGCCGGCAGTCCAAACTAGGCATGCAGCCGCCCTCAGGGTTTGCCCAACCCCAGCCCCGACCCGCCCCGCGCGGGCACCCGCCCCATGCACCCCACATGCGACCCTCCTCCCCGCCCTCCACCCCGCCAGCTGTACCGCGTTAACGTGCTGGTGCAGCCCCCCGACGCGACCGACCAAGCGGCGCTGTCGCGGCCGCCGTTTTTCGTGCTGCGCCGCTACTCACAGTTCCGCCAGCTGTTCCTGGATGTGAGGGCCGCCTGCGATTGCATGCAACGCGGGGCACTCGGAACCCGGCGCGTGCTCACCACCTCTCCGCGAGGCTGGGTGCTTCTCGGTCAGCTGACCCCTTGCGGCAGCGCCTCGGCGCTCGTACCAACGGCTGCTTGCCCGGCCCAGCTTGCCCCTGTTCTCCTCGCCAAAACCCGCCGCCGCTGTGCCACCCCTACCACGCCTGGCTGGCGCCCACGCCGGGGGCTGCGGCCCGACCCCGCGCACAACACTCTGCCTCGCCAGCACGACGCCCCACCACATACCCCTCAAACCCCCAAACTGCCCCTCACTCTTCCGCCAGCTCAAAGCGCAGATGCCAGATCTCATGCGCGACCGGGCGCTGCAGCCGCCCCCCAAGCACCCGCTGCAGCTGGGGGGTCAGAAGGAGCTTCTGGACCAGCGGCGCGCGGATCTGGAGCGCTGGATGTGGCAGCTGATCGGGCGCCCCGAGATCGCGCGGGGCGGCGCCATCAAGGCGTTTCTGGAGTTCGATAAGGCCATGGCGCGCGCGGCGCAGCTGAGGTGTGTGTGTGGTTCAGTGTGTACGTGTTGTGATGTGCGTGCGTGTGGATGTGTGTGTTTATGTGTTGTATTGCGTGCGTGCCCATGTGCTTGCGTTTGTGTGTGTTGGTGAGGGAGTGCGGGTGGTTTTCGCGCCCCCTGGACACCCTTTTGTGGGGTGGGGGGGGGCATACGGCTGGGGATGCCGCCTTGTGTTTACTACCTACGCAAGCCGGAAGATGGCGCACCCGCCAGCACTCGCCGCCGCGCCGCCCCTGACCTGCGCCTGGGACCCCCGCGGCGCGCCTCGCCTGACGGCTGCGCCACTGCGCCGCTTTGCGCGCCCCCCCGCAGCAGGCAGGCGGCGGCGGCAGCGGCGGCGTCGTCCTACAGC
>NW_014013500.1:13241-25920 GCF_000611645.1 Monoraphidium neglectum
GTCCTACAGCACCTCCCCCGCCGGCACGCCGCCGATCGGCTCGCCCCGCCACCCGCACCAGCGGCAGCCCCGCGCCGGAGCCGCGGCCGCAGCCTCGGCGGCTGGCGGGGCGGCGCAGAATGGCGGCGCGGCGCGCGCCAGCACGGCGTCGTCGGAGACGGGGGCGGCGCCGGATTGGGACGACGCGCGCAGTGAGGCGTCCGGGTCCAGCTACAACCCAAACGGCCCGGACGGCCCGCCTGCCTGGGCGGGCGCCGCCGCGGGCGCGGGAGCGGGGGCCGCCACTGCGGGGGCAGCTTCGCGTGGGGCGCCGGGCGGCGGCGCGGCGATGCGGCTGTGGCTGCGGCTGGAGCAGCGGTCGGACGTCCGCAGGTGGGGCGAGGCCGGGGGCGCCCCCGCCGTGCGCGCCCCGCACCTGCAATCGCATCCGCCCAGATCCTGTTGTGGTTGACGGGCTTTGACAGGCCTTGCGTTGCAAGCTGCGGTCTGGGCAGAGGTTTCATCAGACGCGACGCGCAGTCCAGCATTTACCACCGCCTGCTTGTGCGACTTTAACGCGCCGGGCTTACGGACACGTGATGTCGGCTTACTAGACCTTTGTACTTCAACACTTGTATCATAGTGTACGGCGGTCTGCGTGCCCCCACCCCACACACCAGGCTGGTAGACATGCTGTCCCGCGGGGTGCGCCAGGCGGCGGACGATCTGGCGGCGGCGGTCAACGAGGTCAACCAGCTGCGCGCCAACAACGGCGCGCTGGCGAGCCAGATCGCAGAGCTCACGGGCGGCGGCGGGCCGGGCGCGTGGGAGGAGGCGCAGCGCCAGCTGGCGGCGGTGGGTGGCTTGCCCCCCTCTGATCCCATACCTCCCTGCCCTGCCGCTGCTCGTTGCCGGGGCGCCCGCGCTGACTCGGTCAGTCGGTCTGTCCGTCAGTGGCTGGCCTCAAGCTATTCAGGCAGCCTCCCCCCCCCCCCCCGCGCCCTGGCCCCAGGAGCGCGCCCTCTCTGTGCAGCTGCGCGCCCGCCTGGCGGACGCGGAAGCTTCCCAGCGCGAGTTCATCGACCTGGAGCAGCAGCTGGCGGAGGCGGAGCGCGCGCGCGCGGCGGCGGCGGCGGCGCTGCGGGACGCTGAGCAGCGGGTCCAGGCGGCGCAGCAGGTGCGCGCGTGTGTGAGTGTTTGTGTGATTTTTTGTGTAAGTGTGTAAGTGTGTTTGTGTGTTGCCGGGGTGACGTTGATTGATCTTTTAGCAGCGCCTGCCTCCTCATGGCTGCTCTCGCCCTGCTGAATCGGGCTTGTACTTGCCTGTCGGTCGAGCAGCTGCCAACCATCCAGCGGGCTGCGTCAATGCTGCATGCACGCGCTCTACTGCGCGCGCCCCGCCGCGGCCGCCGCACCGGAACACAGGGGGATGCGGCAGCCACGTCCCGGCTGGAGGAGGCAGCGGCAGAGGCGGAGGAGGCGGCGCGCCGCGCTGAGGAGGCTGCGGCGGCGGCGGCTGCCGAGCGCGCTGAGCTAGCAGCTGACGTGTCGCGGCTCAAAAACGTAGGCGGGCGGGGAAAGGGGAGGGTGTGCCTGCCGCGCCTGCCGAAATTCACCCTTGCATCAGGCACGCTGCACTGGCCCCCGCCTCTTTCGCTGCCGCCACTGCCCCGCTCCTGGCACCAAGACAGAGTAGTTGTGCAGCCGCACCTCTCACCCTTCATATTGCCCCCGCCGTCTGCGCGATGCAACAACAACAGGAGCTGTCTGCGGCGCTTGAGGCGCGGCGCGCCGCAGAGGCCACGGCCGCGGCCGCGCAGGGCGAGGCCGTGTCCGAGCGGGGTGCGGCTGCGGCGGCCGCGGCCAAGGCACACGCGGACCAGCTGGTGCTGGCAAAGGAGATCAAGCGCCTGCGGTCCCAGGTGGGCGCGGGCGCAGCGGCCCTGGAGATAAGTGGGGCGGCTAGGTCTCGGCTCCCAGTTGGGGTGGCGGGGTGGCCGCCAGCGGGCCTCCCCCGATTGGGATTGTGCATGTGTGCGCGGGCCTGGCACTCCTGCGCGACATGGCGGCAGGGCCCCTGCACCTTGCCACCATCTGTGGCATCACAAGGCTCGGTCACCGGCCGTCTTTTGTTTGCGCTCCGACATCGCCGTTTCTGACGCCGCGCTGGCCGCCTTTGCAGGTGTCTGCTTTGCAGTCTGAGGCGGCACAGCTTCGCCAGGCGCGGGACGATCAGGAGCGCGAGGCCGCGGCCGCGCTGCAGCGGCAGCGGGAGGAGCTGCAGCAGCAGATCTCGGCGGCTTCCGCGGCGGCGGCTGCCGAGCAGGAGCAGCTGCGCGGCAGCTGGGAGGGGCGGCTCGCGGCGGCGGAGGCGGCGGCCGCGGAGGGGCGCGGCGAGCTGGAGCGGCAGCTGGCTGACGCGCGGGCGGCGGCGGAGGGGCAGCGGGCGGCGGCGGCGGCGCTGCTGGCGCGCGCGGAGGCGGCGGAGGCTGCTGCTGCGGCGGCGGCAGTCGAGGCTGCCGAGAACCGAGCAGTGGCCGCGGCATCTGCGGAGGCGGCCGGCGCGCGCGAGGCGGCGGCGGCCGCGGCTGGGGAGCGGGAGCGGGAGCTGGAGGGGCAGGCTGCTGCGCTGCAGGCGCAGCTGGAGGCGGCGCGGCTGGAAGGCGAGGCGTTTGCCGCGGAGCGCGGGGCATGGGACGCGGAGCGCGCCACGCTCGCCGCCGCAGCCGCAGCGGCCGAGGAGGCGGCGCGCGCGGTGGGGGCCGAGGCCGCAGAGCGCGCCGCCGCGCATGCGGCGGAGCTCCGGGACGCGGAGGCGCGCGGCGCCGAAGCGGCGGCGGCGGCCCTTGACGCGGAGCGGGCGGCGGCGGAGCAGCGGCAGTCGGAGGTGCTGCAGGAGGCCGAGGCGGCTGCGGGGGCCGAGCGGGCGGCGGTGGCCGCTGCTGCCTCGGAGGCCGAGGCGCTGCGGGAGCGGCTGCGGGCCGCACAGGACGAGGCGGCGGCCGCAGCGGCCGCGTCGACGGCGGCCGCGGCCGCGCTGGCGTCCGAGCTTGCGCCGCTGCGCTCCCAGCTGGAAGCACTGCAGGAGCGGCTGGCTGCTTCTGACGCGGCGCTGCGGGAGGCGGAGGGTCGGTTGGAAGACGAGCGGTCGAGGGGCCACGATGTGTCAGGGGAGCAGCAGTTGGAGCAGCAGCTGCAGCCGGCGGCTGCAGACCTTGCAAAGTCCCAGTCGCGCTGCGCGGTGCTGGAAGCCGCCGCGGCCGAGAGCGCGGGGCAGGCGGCGGAGGCGCGGGCGGGGGCGGAGGGCGGCGCGGACGCGCTGCGGGCGGCGCTCGCGTCGGCGGCGGAGCGGGAGGCGGAGCTGCAGCAGCAGTTGGCGCGGGCGGCCGCCGCGCTGGAGGCGGCGCGGCTGGAGGGGCGGGACGAGCTGCAGGGAGTGCAGCGGCGGTTGGACGAGTCGGAAGCTGGGCAGGCGGCGCTCCGGGAGGAGCTGGCGGCGGCGCAGGCGGCTTGCGCCTCCGCCGAACAGGTTGCGGCTGCCGCCGATGCCGCTGCAGCAGCAGCGGCGGCGGCAGCAACGGCGGCGGCCCCAACCCCGGCATTTGCACCAGTCTCAGGAGAGACCGATGCCGCCGGCGCGGCGGGCGACGCTGCTGCGGTGGCGGCGACGGCGGACGCGCAGCGGCGCCTGACCGCGCTCGAAGCGGAGCGCGAGGCGGCGGCCGCGGCGGCCGCCGAGGCGCTCGCGCGCGCCGCAGATGCGGAGGCGCGGGGGGACGCCACGGCGTCCGCGGCGGCGGAGGCGCAGCAGCGAGCCGCGGCGCTGGAGTCTGACAACGCCCGGCTCTCGGCTGCCGCGGAGCAGGCGTCTCTGCAGCTGCAGCAAGAGCGGGCGCGGCTCGCAGCCGACTTGGAGGAGGCGCGCGCCGAGGCTTCGCGCCTGCGGCAGCGGCTCGACGCGGAGGCGGAAGGCGGCCGGGAGCTGCAGCGGCGCTCGGAGGAGCAGCAGGCGGCGGCTGCGGCGGCGGCTGGTTCCGGGCCAGCAGAGCTCGGTGGCGGGGGCGCGCGTGTGGTCGCTCTGGCGGAGGAGCTGGCGCGGGTGAGGGAGCAGCTGCAGCAGCAGCAGCAGGAGCAGCGGCCGGCCCGCAGCCCGCCGCCGCTCGCGGCCGCGGCCGACGAGCTGCGCGCGGCGCTCGCGCAGCTGCGCGCCGCCGACCTGGACGCATGCCTGCCCGCCGCCGCGCTCGGCGCGGCCGCGCCCGGCGGGCCCAGGGCCGAGCGCCTGCTGGCGGCTGTCGCGGCCAGCAGCGCCGCGCTCGAGGCGGCGCGGGGGCGCGCCGAGGCGGCGCTTGCGGCCGCTGCGGCGCCCGTTGCAGGTGTTGCTGCGGCGGCGCCTTTAGACCTCCTGTCCGGTGATGATTTCGATGTTGCTGGCGTTCCACCTGGCGTGGCAGTTAGCGCTGCAGCGGCAGAGGACGGCGAGGTGGCGGCGCTGCTGCGCGATCTGGTGTGTGATCTGGCGGCCAAGTCGCAGCTGGTGAACGAGCTCAAGTGTGACAGGCTGCTGGCAGAGGAGGCGCAGCAGCAGCAGCAGCAGCAGCAACAGCAGCAGCAGCAGCAGCAGCAGCAGCAGCAGCAGCAGCAGCAGCAAGTTGGGGACAGCGGCGCCGTCGCGGCGCGCGCGGTCGGCGCGCAGGCGCTGGCCGCGGGCGAGGCGGCGCGGGGAATGCTGAACCGCTGGCTGGGGCCAGGTGCGCCGGGGGGTCCGTCACACGGTTTGCAGCAGCAGCAGCAGCAGCAGCAGCAGCAGCACCAGCAGCAGCAGCCTCAACAGCAACCCCAGCATCTGCAGCAACAGCAGCACCACCACCCAGCTGGCGGTGCCCATCCGTCTTCTGCGGGGCCCGCGCCGTCGCTGCTCAGCCCCCAAATTCTGGGAGGCCTCGGAGCGCGTGTGACTGAGGGCGTCAGCAGCCTGGGCCTGGGAGCCCTCATGGGGCGGGGCCAGCCGCAGCAGCAGCAGCAGCAGCAGCAGCAGCAGCAGCAGCAGCAGCAGCAGCAGCAGCAGCAGGTGCAGCAGCCGCAGCACCCCCGCCAGCAGCAGCAACCGCGCCAGCATCCACCACCCCCATCGAGATAGCCACGGCTGTCTTATTGTAATTGCTGTGCACGTGGCAGTCGCTGGTTGCTGGTTCAGAACTACTTGGTGACAACGACGGACACGTGAGGCTTTTGGGTGTGGGAAGGCCACATCAGCACCGGCCATCTCTGGTCACCTCGCTGGAATTGCAGAGCAATGGTGTGCTGATCACCGCTTATGGTGTTGGTATGATCTGTAGTGGCACAAGCTGACAGCTTCTACCGTAAACGTAGGTACAAGTGGCAGGTGATGGGCCGCCCTCCACCTGACCGTTGCACATACAGTATGAGCTTTAAAGAGCTCATCTGTCTCCGATATTAGTATCGTTACTTTGACAGCTGTCAAGAAATGATTGAATGCGGCTTGTGCCTTCCAAGTGCTTCTACAACTCTGGACTGTGCTTCCGGGTCGAGACCGCGCCTTTCGTCTGGGCCTGCTGATCTAGCCTCAAATGGCTGCCCTGACCTACCAACGTTGATATAATTGATTAAAATTAGTACCTAACAACATTTACCGCACTCACAGCTAGACGCGGTCGCTATGGGCACGAATTTTGTGGACCCCTTGCTGTCTGATGGGTCCAGCTCTGCAAGTTCCTGGGCGGCAGTAGTGTACATGAAGCAATGCATCGCGGTTGTGGCAGCCATGAGGATCTCCATGGGGATGCTTCTGCCGACATACGCCCATGACTCAAGGCAGCCCACAACCGCAAGCAGGCTTATTGCACGCTGCCTATGCTGCGCCGGTGCCCTTTGCGTGCTGGCATTCATCAACATTGGGTTCACGTCCCAGCAGAACTTCAGAGCCATCCGTGGTAGACTGGAGGCAGTGGTGCAGCCACCCAGCCAGCCACGGCACCACCCCACCAACAAAACAGGGTTGTACTACACAAAGCTCACACAAGTGCCTGTCCCTGCACATGAGGCAATTGCAGGCAGGAAGCTGTGCGAATTGGATTATCAGTCCAACCTGTCAGGATCCATTTACCGTGATGCAGCGGGGGAGTACCTGTTCGAGCCTCCTGAGTGCCGTTTGCGGCGCTTCACGGCTGCCCAGGCGCGAAAAATCCTGCTGGCAAAGACTGTGGCGTTCTATGGCGACTCCTTGATGCGATACCACTTTTTGAACCTGGCGGTTTTCTTGGCAACAGACCAGCTGATGGAGCGGTATGCGGGCGTCCCAGAGACCTCCCCCAGCCTCAACCAGCAACATCAGTTCCTGCACCCCAAGTTTGCGGTGGACACCAATGACACAGACATATTGTTGTTCAGGGAGTATCACAAGGTGGTGGACCGCACTGGCGAGTGCATGAATACCTCTGAAACCTGCACCAATAAGCGCGACTGGTGCAATTTTCAGGTCAACACGCTGGCCGGCAACTTCACGCTGCAGTTCTTCCCCCTGTACGGCGCCACCAACGCCAGCGATACATTGGACACGCTGATCACCATCATGCAGAACGGCGCTGACATCATCGTCCTCAACCATGGGCTGTGGGGTGGTGAGAACATGACAGGCTATTGGTCTGATGTCCTGGGCCGCGCCAAGCAGGCGCAAGCAAACCTTGCTGGCGTTAAAACAGAGCTCATATGGCGGACTACGTACCATGAGTCACTGCCTACAAAGGATGTCATAGAAATGAATGTCAAACTTAGTGCAGTCGCACGGCAATCCAGCTGGAACGTGCTTGACCTCCGCCAGGTGTCAGGGGCTGCCATATCCGCCAACTTGCTGGCTTATTGGGATTCAAAGCACTTTCTTCCTTTTATGAATGACCAGATCAGTGATGTACTCCTCAATTTTCTTGCCTCCTTGTGGAAAATCAAGGATTTTCCAGAGGTGTGCCCTGCCTAGTACACCACGTCTCGACCCAAGGATGCTGCACTAATTCTACACAGCTTCGTTTGACTCTCTCCATTCAAGTAGCGATAAGAGTTGTGGTGCATGTACCATTATTTGAAATGTTGCAGCATATGTACGGTAGTCTGTTCAGCTGAATTGATTTCTGTTTATGTTTATTGGCAAGCTAGCCGTTTGTCAAGCGTGCAAAGATGCTCCTGCACAGTGTGAGTGTTGAAACTCTACAAGGTTAAGCCGCTCATCAGTAGAATATCTGGATGCTAGCAGGAGGCAACACAGCTACGAACGGACTTTCAGTTGCAAGGCCTTGGCTGTCCCGCTGCTGCCAGTACCAGCAGGCAGCAAGGCAGGGAGATGGTCATACACCGGTAGATCATTTCCTCAGAGCACGTGTGCAGGGGCCAGCCTCGCTGTACTATTATCACCTGATTTCCACACACACACACACACACACACACACACACACACACACACACACACACACACGTTCTCCGTCCCCCTCTCTCTGTGTGTGTTGCTTCATGCGGGTGATGCAGTGTACAAAAGTTACACTAAACATGCGGGGAGCACCGATTCCTGGGTGCTGCCTGCATGCAGTAGCAAGACACGCGCACGCGCACGCGGGCGACCGCCCGTCCTGTGTCCGCAGGCGCGCAGCCACGGCCTGGGGCGGTGCGATTTAGGTGCGGGCCAAAATGCGGCCGCCCGGCGCACGGTCATCGGGCGGCCGTGTGTGAAGATTCCCTCCCACATGTACGAGCATGGAGCTCAAGTGGTCCCGCCCAGGCGCTCAGTCTGTGCAGAAACGCTACAGGATCCACCGACGCAAACCAGGACCAGGAGCGGCATGTGGGAATGGCCATGCCATGCAAAATTGGACAGCGTAGGCATTGCAATTATACAAGCGGGCGTGCAGGCACGACCCTTGCCATCTCTTGGGGGAGTCTATGGCTTGGCCGGTTGCGCCGCACAAAGAACCAGACATCACAACAAGAACCTTGGTGCACAGCCTGCCCAGCCTTGATAGAATGCACGTGAAACTTTTGCAACAATGCCGCAGTCGCTCCAAGCAGAGCAGTGCCGCACCGGACGGCCGACGCAATGGCAGGCCGCGGCACCGTCACAGAGACGCGGGGCAGACGGTCAAACAACTGCTGCAAGCTGAGTCAGCACGATGTCGCACGTCACGCACGTGATGCCAACACCCAACACGTCCATGAGCACCTGGGGCCACAGGCATGTGTGTGCGCGCGTGCGCGCGCGCGCGTGTGTGTGTGTGTGTGTGTGTGTGTGTGTGTGCACGCGCGTGCGCACGCGCGTGTTTGTGTGTGTTGTGTGCATACGTGCATGCAAACTTGGAGAACAGGCTGGATACAGTCGGTGCAAAGGGTTACAGGGCTGGCGGAGCTGCACACAGCGCTGCCAGTCTGCCAGCAGCGTCTCACTTGAGCTCCCCCTCCCCTCCTGCCATATCTCTTCCCGTCCACCACGAACACAGTTGTGTCACGCTTGCTTGCTTCCGTGTGCGGTCGTGCCCGTCTGCTGCTTGATCCGCCCCAACCGGGGGCTCGCCCCCTGCGTGCACACACCTCATGCATGCCCCGTTCTCTGCCAAATCCCCTGCATTCGCTCCCCACCTGTATCGACGTCCCCGCGTTTGCGGGGTCGACGCCCGCGCGCGCCAGAACAAACGGCAGCCCGCTGCCCAGCAGGCAGGACGACGCCACGATCCCCAGCACGCTGAGGCCGATGGCCGTCGAGTTGGCCAGGCTGCCGTTGGTGAGGTAGACGCGCGCAAAGCCGGCCGCGCTGAGGGCGCCGCCCAGCAGGATCCCAACGACCGCCTGCTCCAGCAGTGTCGCGCGGATGCAGGCGTCGGAGGTGTCCAGCGCCCCAGTGGCCTGGTGGGTTGGGTGGAGAGAGAGTGTGTGTATGTGTGTGTGTGTGTGTATGTGTGTGCAGGACGTGCACAAGCAGGATGACATGTCGCCAGCGCCGGCCGAGCCCGCCAAGGTGTTGAGTCGGGCGTCCGCTCGGCCCCGCCCGCGTTGTGCATGCCGCGGCCTGGCGGGGTCAGGGGCGGCATTATGTCATTGCTGCGCACCAGGCCGCGGATGACCTTGATGCTGGACTGGTTGCCGGCGTTGCCACCCGCGCCGACGCTGCGAGGGAGCAGGGGGGGGGTAGGCAGGGCGCGGCCCTTAGCAAATGGTTGGTACTGCTGCGCTCCTGCTGGTTTCTGGACTTGGTGGCCCTTTACTGGAGCTTTACTGTGGTTGTACTAACCATGGTCTGTTTGTGTACTGCAGATTTTTCTGCAATGGTGCTGTTGCTTGCCTGCTGCGGACAACTTTTCTGTGTTGGTTGGAAAACAAGCCAGCCCCACTCGCCGTAACAGCCGCCCCATCACGCAGCTTTGGCACCACGCACACTTAAATGGTCTTGTGTGCAGCGACTACAGAAACCATCGCCCGACCCCGCGCAAACGCCGCTGGTCTTCATGTGCTGTCACAGCACCCCTGCTGCTCCTAGTGCGCGTCAGCTCATAGCAGCCCAACCCCGCTACTAGTGCATGCAGCAAAAGGCAGCAAAAGGCGAGTGCTCACAGCATGGTGAGGAAGAGGGTGATGACCAGGTGGTGACTCAGCAGGTCGCTGTAGCGGTCCAGGATGACGCTGCTTAGGGACTGCGCCGCCATCAGGCCCACCAGCCACCGCCCCCGCGACAGCGCCTCGCTCGTGATCTGGGGGGCGGCACGCCAGGATGAAAGGGAGATAAGGTGACGCAGGTCGAACGAGCGCTGCGCGACGCAGCGGAGGGCGCGTGCTGGGCCAGGGGGGGCCGTGGCGGACCCTCGAGACGCCCCTTGCTGCCGCATTCGCGGGCTCTTCTCATGCTTGCGCTGCTTCACGCACGACGCACGCATGTGACAGCCCCTCAGGATCACTCAAGCGCAGCGTGCGCGCGGCGCACGCCGCGCACGCTGCATCCAAAAGCCCAGGCTCGCGCCGCCGCTTGGTGCGCACCGGCACGTGCGCCGGCGGCTCCTCCTCCGCTTCTGGCACCAGGCACATATCGGGGTCCGGCAGGCCGCTGTCGCAGAGGGAGGCGCGGTGCGCCGACGACTCCTCCAGCAAGGCCGTGGCCGCTGCGGTGCCATGAGCGGGATGCTGTTGGGTGCGACGCTACAAGGCCAGTTCGGGTGCCAAGCGCAGCGCAGACCTGCCAACAACCTCTGATTGGAGTAAATTGGATGGGTATGGAGAGCTGGTGGCACCGCGCTGCTCGCACCTGGGTTGCCTTCGCCCGCGAGTGCAGGGCATCGCCGCCGCTGATGACGACGCAGCAGCAGCGAGCGCGCTAGCGGGCGCGGCGCCCAAAGTCCCGCTGCAGCGGGATGCACTAGCCTAGAACAGCTCCCAGGATGATGAGCATGCAGCAGCACGCGCCCCATGTCGGATAAGCCCAACGCCCAGGCTGTGAGGGGCTGGGCAGGCTATGATCTAGGCCAAGTGACGCTTGGCGCGTGTATATGTACTTCGTAAGCGAGGTATTATGGCATAGACCTGTTCTCGGACGGTGCAGAAGCATCGCCTAGGGACGTACGGTAGCCGCGGCCTGATTGAAGCGCCAGGGGACACGATGTAAAAGGGCTATAAAATTGAGCCCTCGTCAGATGTTGCTTGTCAACAGGGCTAAGGGAGGCGCGCTTTCAGGGTTGGGGGGTTACATCACGGGTGCCGAAGCAGCCAGAGCAGCAAGAGCACCGTAGCGCGTGCTGCAGCCAAGCTCCACAGCTCTTGACAAGCCCTGCTTCATGTCATCATACGCAACAGACGCGCTGCATTCTGTCAAGCGCACACATATGCTTTCCCTTAGACATGTGTCAAGCCTGCGGACGGGCACACACCGGTGCGTCCCTGCTGTGCCCCTCGACAGGTGCGTTACTCGCCCCGCCTCCAATCGTGTCCGATCCTCACACCCAGCCCACACTACCGCTAGGCAATGCCTGGCCCGGCCTCAGGTAATCTTGGAGGCCCACCCTGGCCCCAACAGAGCCGCTCGTGAGCAGACCGCAAGGCGCCGCCGCGGCCACCGCCGTTGCGCACCGCGCCGCCGGGCGCGAGCTGGCTGCGGTCGGCAGGCCGTCAGCTGCCGCCGCGTCACTCGTCCCGGTCAAACTCCCCCTCCTCGTACTCGTCGGGGTTGTCGTACATCGGCGGCGCGGCCTCGCCCGTGAACCACTCCACTGCGCGCGGGATGAGCGACTCCTTGAACGCCACGCCCACCTGGCGTGGGGGATGACGGCGTCGGGTTGGGGTGGGGGTGGCGGTGAGGGCCAATGGGGTTCACATTGCCAGGAAAAACGGGTTTGAGGCTTCTGGGCCACTGACAACAGGGGGCTGGAACGTCGGGACGGGGCATACGAACGGGAGGGGCTGGGCGGCGGGGCCCTGACAGCGGTGCGGGGCCCCGAACGGTGCGGGGCCCCGAGAGGTGCGCCGTCAGCGCCGCAGCCACACGCGACCGGCGCGGCCCGTGTCGCGAGAGAGCCTGCTGTCACCACATGCAGGTGCGGCCTCCCAACAGGCGCTGCGCGGCCGTATAATCTCCATTGATACAGCGAAAACGCCATCGTGCGGCCAACCCCCGGAAGCCCCAAAGACCGCGGCCGCCGTGCCCCACAAGGGCCCTGACCTCGTAATCCTCGTCCATCTGCTCCTGCAGCGCCTCCAGGTCCTCCTCGGACAGATCGTCAGGGTTCTCGGGCACCACGGGCGTCCTGGGGCGCACGGGGGAGGGATGTGGTGGATTATGGATGTGTGTCTGTCTGTCTGTCTGTCTGTCTGTCTGTGTGTGCGTGTGTTACGAATGTGCGTGTGTGCTCGTGTATTGTGTGGGGGTGCATGACGAGTGCCACGCGGCGGGCACGCTAGCCACAACAGCTGAGCTGGCGTAAAGGGGGTGGGCCATGCAAGGCAAGGCGCGAGGGTTCCGTAGGGCGCCCTCGGCTCGCTTGCCATGCGCGCTAGGCCCGCACGACACGCGCCGCGGCGCGGCCGCGGCCGCCGCTGTCACACAGGCTGCGCAGTGGCGGGCCGCATTGAGCTTTGAGCAGACATCAAAACTGCTGCCACCGTCCTCCCGTCCCTGAGCCCCGATCACCGTCGCCACACCATCTACGCTCAACCACCTCCGCCCTGGCCGTTCGGCCGGCACGGCGCAGGGGCCCTCCGGCCGCGGCCCCCTGGCTGCCTCCAGCTCACCGGAAGAAGTTGAAGAACGACTCGCAGGGCTCCTTCTTGCTGATGGTGGCCGCGGGCCGCCCCTTGCCCTTCTTGTCCTGCGCGGCGGGGGCGGGGGCGCATGCGAGGGGTCTACGGCGGCCGCGGTGGGGGCCGGCCGCGCGCGAGGCCTTCTGCACTCGCGGCATCGCGCGCTCTGCAACAATGAGCCCCCCAGGCCCGCAGCGCGTTGGCGTGGCGCGCGGCGCGGCCTTGCAGGGTCCCCTCGTGCCGCAAGGGGGTTGAGCGTGGTGGTGAGGCAGGGGCGTGGCAGCAGCAGGAGGGTGTGGCGCCCCACCTGCACGCGCTTCTTCACGATGGTGAATGTCACGTCCTTGCCGGCCTCCCACTCGACCTGCGGGGGGAAGCAAAGGGGGGCGGGACGGCAGGCCACAGCGTGGATGAGGTCGGGTGG
>NW_014013500.1:26373-35104 GCF_000611645.1 Monoraphidium neglectum
GGGGGGGCGGGCCGCAGCCCGCACGCCCCCCACCACCCCACTACGCACGATGCAGTCGTAAGGACCGCGATACAAGAGCGCAAATCGTCCCCTCCACCCATACACATACTCTGCAGTGTCCTTGCGTACAAGCGACCAACCCACACAATGTGCCACCCTACACACCCACATGCCCGGCCACCTGGACGCTCGCGCACCCAGATGCACAACAGACTGCACAACGGACCGCACAGCAGACCGCACAACAGACCACACAACAGACTGCACCCAGACACACAGCCGAGCGCGCACGCGGCCACCCGCCCGCCCACGCACCTGTGTCCCGACAAACTTGCGGGGCACCACCTCGTCGGGGTCGTCCATGTAGAACGTCTTCTCCAGGGTCTGCGCGCGCGTGCGTGTGTGTGTGTGTGTTGGCTGTTGGCAATCGGGTGATGTATGTGCGCTGGGTGACTGGTGTATGTGCACGTGCATGCATGTGTGTGTGTGTGGGGGGGATGTATGCATATGAGTGTGTTCTGGCATGTGTTATTGACCGAGAAAATGTCTTCAAGAATGTGTTTGTATGTAGGTGAGTGTGTGTGTGGGCCCGGGATAGGGCAGAGGTTCTTGTCGTAGCGAGAGACGTTCCGGGCTCGCAGAGGGCGTGGGGCGGGGAGACGTGGTGGTGCTGCGTTGGTTGCCGGCCCTCAGGATGCGGCATACGGAGTTCAGCCAGTAGGCAGAAACGCCACACCTCGGCCTGCATGGAGCAGGCGTTTTAACCAGTCGCCTGGGCGGCCTCTCGGGGCCGCCGCCTATGCACCCTTGACCTGACCCCAACCCTCAAACATCGTACATCCAACGTCAAACACAACCGCCCACCCCAAACCTTGTTGCTGAAGAAGGGGTTCTCGGAGAATGTGAAGGTCAGGCGGAAGCTGCCGGCGTCGTCGCCTGTGAGTGACGTCACGCGGACGTCACTCAGGTACGCCAGGACCTGGTGCATTACAGTGTGAGCGGGGATGGCATCCTTTTGTGTGTGTGTGTGTGTGTGTGCGCGCGTGTGTGTGTGTGTATGTATGTGTGTGTGTGTGTTTGTGTGTGGGTGTGTGCGTGCTTGCGCGCGTGTGTGTGCGCCGGCCACTGTCCGCTCACAGCGCCGCACTCGACGCGCCACCCCTCAAACGGGTAAACTCAGGGGATGCACACCGACGCGCCGCGCGCATGCCCGCCTCAATCCAGGCACACCGCGCTCCCTGCCACTCCACAGACCCCCCCCCTTCTGTGCGTAGCGGTGCCAGGAATGCGAAGCTAAGCGAGCCGCGGCGCCCGGGGGGGGGGGGCGCAAGCGGCGCACGCGGACTATCAGGACCCACCTCAGCATCGCGCTCCGTAATGAGCTCCCCCACCATCTCGTGGTTAGTCATGGCGGTCAGCCAGAACTCGGGGATGCCGGCGTCTGCAAACGCGCGGCGGCGGTGGGGGCGCGGCGCCTGAGGGCGGCGGCACATGTGCGGGACCGGGCCCCGCGCAGGCTCGAATCTGGCGGGCCTATCCAGCAGCTGAATTCAGAACCCCAGAAATGACGCGCCGCCGGCGGCCGCCCCACTCGCGGCCCAGGTCTGCGCCCCGCCGCCATGGTTATTGCAAGGCGTGGCCCTCACCCTCCTCCTCGGAGTCTGGGATGTCAAACTTGCCGACCTCTGCCCGGCCAGCCACCACCGCTGACCGCTCGTCGAGCAAGGGGGCTGCGGGTCGGGTCGTGTGTGTGTGCGTGTGTGTGCGCGTGTGTGTGCGTGTATGTGTGTGTGTGTGTGTGTGTGTGTGTGTGTGTGTGCGCGCGCGCACGCGTGTGTCGATCTTTAGGTTGGCCCGTCTGAGGGCAAGGCTTGGATCCTTGCTGCCAGTCGACGAGCAAAAGGAGGAGCGTGGCGCATATACCGCTCGCCGCCCAGCGGCCCTGAGCGCCACGAACTGCACCAAAACCCTCTGCCAAGCAGCTGCCATGGCGCGGCGCCCACAATCAGTCGAGCGGCACACGCCGCCAGACGTCCGTCCCGCATCCCGCGCGCTCGGCCACTTCGCTCATCCCCCCGCTCATTCCTCGCCCCTCCCCGCAGGTGCAGCAGCACCTAACAACACCTCTGCTCCTGCCTCTGCAACGTTTGCTTTGATTGGGCCCTGTGCTTCACTCGCCCCTTGACCCCTCCTGTTTCCTCAAGCGCAACCCCCCGCCTCACCGAGCTGCCCCTGGAACTTGGCCTCCAGCTCGGCCCTCTCCCGCACAAAGGCGCGCTGCACCTCGTCCTGCTTCGCCTGCACCTCCCGCAGCGCAGCCACGCGCCGCCGCACCTGGGAGCATGCGGGGGGACGCCAGCCTGGTCAGCAGACGGCTCCGGCGGCAAAAACGGGCAACTTGCAACTTGTTATAGTCATAATCATAGTGATGCGCCTCTAGGCGCATGTTGCAAGGCAGGGCAGCGTTATAGAGCCTCATGCCGAAGGCGCTGCCGCCACATCCATTCGTTACACGGCTGCTGACGAGAAGGACATGCGCGCGCGCCCCGCTCACAGGCGTGGGGAGGTCCTCGGTCCAGTCGATGCCTTCGTAGTTCTCAAGCGGCTGCACCTCGGCCGCGTCGGCGGGCGCCGCCGCAGCACGCACGACGCGCGCCTGCACGCGGCGCGGCGTGGCGGACGTTCGCGTGAGGTGTGCTGAATGGTGTATGGCGTGGTGCTTTGCATGCATGCATAAGCGCATGCAAGCAGCACATCGCTGGCAATGCGGCGCATTGACGAGGCGCCGCACCGTTGACGGCTGGACCCGAGCCACTGCAGCGGACCTGCGGTTCAGCACGTGCAAGGGATGTCAAACGTTTCTCCGACCATTTATAGATTCATAGCCAGAAAACACTGCCTAGGCGGCCGAATGATCTGTAGCATCCGCACCTGGTCCGGCAGGCGGGTGCTCTCAGCACAGAGGGACCACGGCTGGATAAAAAAGCCATTGCAGTCTCGTATTCAATGGACGTGGCCGCCGCTGATTGTGAGGCAGCTCAAACGCGAAGCTCAGCCTGGAAGAAAGCTTGAATGCTACCGTAGTTAATACTTAATTACATGCCAATCGGATCCTGCTTGTGTATGAGCGCCCGGGGGACCGCAAGCATATCCTGCCGAGGCACCCCCGGTCATTACAAAAGACTTGGACGCCGTCACCAGGCGTTTCAGCACAAGTTGCCTGCGTGTTGCTGCAGGTGTGCATTTGCTGGACTGTGGGCGACATAGGCTTGAAACCATGCATGCAGTCACGAGTGCTGGGGAGCACTGGGGTGCCTACGAGGGGTGGGTGGCAGTTCACACGACCCTCGCAGTCACAGAGTTGTTCTCCACGTTGCATGTTGGGTCAGTCATTGGCGGAGTGGGTGCATGTTGCTTCGGGCCTGCATGGAACGCAACAAGCCTCATGATTAGGCACATGTGAAACGTGGGTTTGTCACTGCCCGAGCTGCTGACCTCAGGACGTCATGCAGCCAGCTGTGAGCATGTGCCCTTTTGAAATTGCTTAGTTCAAGGTGATGATGTGAGCCCCTTCTGCACATCCCTCACATGAAATCAATGTTGCTTCATAAACAGTCGTGTCTACTGTATCTGCACGCACGGAACACGTTGCGACCCGGTCACTGGCGAGCGCGGCCGCAGCTTTGGGGGGACCGGACGACATGATGCAGCAACTGGAAACCCAGGTGTCTGCCCTCCACAGGAACCTGCACGGGGTGCATCTCGCTTTATGCTTTGTTTCATGTTACCAAGCGCAGCAGCAGGCTGCCGTTCCCGGGTGGTTCCAGTATGACAGTCAAGGAAAGCTGTCATGGATATGACTCGTCGTTGCTGTGCATTCATTGATCAACATGCGGTGAAATGGAAATCCGCTTAATAGGAGATAATGATCCACGTGACGCGCACAGACCCCATGAACCGTTGCTGACAGGGCCCCTCCGCGCGCAGAGTGCTGGTCACCGAGCAGCCCTGCAGCTTGAATCAAAGCAGCCCCGCCTCCCTCAGGGCAGTCTCCAAGTGCCGCTCCAGCCGGTCGGCGCTGACCCTCGGCTGCGGCCGCGGCAGCACAACCTGAAGAGGCCCAGGCGGCGGCAGCGGCGGCGGGGAAGCAACGACGGGCTGAATGTTGCATCGGCAGGGTATGTTACGGTATTGGGGACGTGCGGTTGTTGGCGAGCGGCAGTGGTGCGCTTCGGGCTTATTGCGTAGCTGCCTCGCTGATGGATTCCTCGTGCGGGAGAGCAACCCCAGCGGGTCGGCCGCCTGCATGGCGGCATGCGGCGTTCCGGGCTGCTGGGGCCCTGCCTGCACAGGCCTCGGCATACCTCCTTGCCCGCGGCATCCAGGGCCGCCAGCACTGGGACAGACAGGTGCATCTCGTCCTGCCACTCCGCATTGGTGGAGATGTCACGCACCTTTGGCGGGGCATGACGGATGAGCGCGAAGGAGAGGGGCTGGGGATGAGAAGCAGGCAACGCGGAAGCTTCTCTCATGATTGGGGTCTGGCGGCCCGGGGGCGTTGGTGCGGGTCTCAAGTAAAGCTTGTGCAAGCAGCAAAGGGCGGGGCGCGACCGCCTGGCTGAGAACGCAGATGTTTTGCGGGCGATTTGCTAGCAGCATCAGAAGCGCGTGGGTCACTCTTTTTCGTCGTCGTGCTGGGGGGCAAAACAGTGCTGCCCTGCCTGTGCAACCGACGGGCCCCCAGTCCCTTGGCCGCGGCGACCCCCGGCACCTCCAGGGCGGCGTCCGAGAGCGCCGACGGCATGAACGCGGCACGGTCGATCAGTGCTGTGACCTTGTCCTGCGCTCTCAGGCAGGGGCGTCGGTGCGCGTTGAGACTGGGAATGCATGCATTTCCACAACAACCGAAAGCAAGCAACGGCCGTCGCTGGCTGGCACTGCAGGGCGACGGATGTGGGTGCAACACCACGGTAGTGGCGGGTCACCTTTAGTCCGTCGCACAATGGGCAGTCGGGTTTTGTGTAGAGCACCAGCCGCTGCGCTGCGCTACATTTCAAGTGCCGCCGGCTCCGCCTGCCGCTGCTGCGACTGCTGGATGGCACTGCAGTTGTGCCCGGCCGGCTGCATGCCCACTGCCGGCGCTGCCAGCTTGTTCCATTGGTAAGGTTCATCTACGGTTCCACGGTGGTGACCACTCTAGGCGCTCCACGGTAATCGCCCTCGTTACTGCATGCATGCTACGACGGAATTTTGTCTACGTTGGTAAGGTTCATGCGCCTGGCATTCATGGAAGCACGTACAGTATGTAATGTTTGTTCTTGCAAAGCGGCTCCATCCTGGCCCCCACCCTCTGTCACACTCGAATGAATTTCCCAAGTGGATCTGACACCGCCCTCGAAGCCTTCCGGTGCATCCGATATCATCAATTTTTGAATATCTAGCTCATCAACGTGATTCCGCGACAATTTCTGCAGTAACTGTAACAAATCCGAGCATCCACCGCTGGGGGCACCCATCGGTCGAGGGCCGACCGACGGCACGTCTAACGCTCATTTGTGTTGCGGCAGTAGAAGGTGTGTCCCACGTGCACGTACAGTACCTGCTCGGCAGCTGAGCTGCACTGCCGCAGCCTCTTTTTGGCGCGGCTCCCTGGGCGGCCTGCGAGCAGCAGTGCCTACGCTCGTGCCGTCTCGTGGCCCAGCCAGATCCTGGGGACCTCCCCCCTGTGTCAACCCCTTTTCACCCCTTCAACGGCCCTACCACTTCAAGATGCTGCTGCGGCGCTGGGCCGCCTTCGCGGCGGCCTCAGCGGTGGCGTTGATGCTCGCGCTTCCCGCGGCCTCCCAGGGCGTGCCCAGCACCGACGCAGAGCTTGGCTCGAGCTCCCTGGAGGCGAGGAACCTCTACACCGACTGGCAGCAGGCCACAAAGGCCAAAGCGGCTGCCTGGCAGCAGCGGTGGGCTCAGGGCAGCGGCTGCGCCTCACGCGGCAGCGCCACGCTGTGCGGGCGGAGCGTGGATGCTGCGGACGTACTGGAGAAGGCGGCACTGCTGACGTCAGCATCCCCCGCTAAGTACAGGTGTGCTTGGTGTTTGTGTGCCAGGTCTGCTGGCTGATAGGCTGACCTGATAAGCCAACTGCTTCTGATGAGCATCCGAGGCTCACTGCCGATCCTTGCACTTCTGCAAGGGATCGAGATCGCAAGGCTGGCGAGCAGGCTACGGCCTGGGGGTCAGGGTTTGGCCTTGTGGGCCCTATCTTGTGAGCAGTAGTGGCGCTGCCCAATCCTTCATGGGCTTGCATCGGGTTGAAGCCCTAAGCTCTGGACCCAAACCCAGGTTCGGGTCTGAGAGGCCTGCAGCTGGCTGTTGAGCCACCGCAGCTGGCCTGCACTGTGGCCTGGCTACTGACAGTGTGGTCAGCAGCAGCTTGCCGGTCACATGCTGACCGGCAAGCTGCATGAGCTTCTCAATGATAAGAATGAATCTCATCACCAAATCCGTTGGTCTGGTTGCTGCGTGGCCCGAGTCGGACGGGTATTGCGGCGCACGACCTAAACCTTTGAACGCGCATGTGCGCGTGAACACACACAAACACACACACGCACGCACGAACGCACCCGCGCACACACGCACGCCCACAAGTGCGTGTTGGCGCACACACTTGTGCGCGCGCACACACAGCGTGCGCACACACGCATTTACACATATGCATGTGCACGTGCATACATGCATTTTTACAGCACGTGCATGCGCATGTCTGCGTTCTTCAGCAAACGGGTTGATGATGTCGTGAAGCTTTCGATCCGAGTCACGCGACCACCACCATCATTCATCTGGCTGCCCCACCTTGGTATGGCCCACGCGCCCTTAGGTCTGACATGGCCTCTGACACCGGAGGGTTTGATTTCACCACACAAGCACAGAATCAGGTGAGGAGGGTTGCTGCCTGACGTCAATTTGCTGCCGGATCCATGCCGCGACTTGCATGGTACGCTTGTGCGCACTCAGATTGTTTGTGTGACCACACGGCTCTTCAGCAGGATGGAAGCAATCATGGCATTGACCGCTAGTGCACAATTGCCATGATACACGTGCACCGCGCCCGCAGGGCGACTGCGACACATGCACCGCGTATGCGCAGCTGTGGCGGAGGCGACCATGGCCTCGGCCCTCCGCGTCAGCGCCTTGGATGCGGGGCTGGTTGTCAGCGAACTGCAGCTATTCTCGTGCTTGCCCAACTCTCCCGACACCTGCCGTGGTGGTTGGAAGGTCGTGGACGCGATGAAAGCGCTGAGCGGTGTCAAGGTGCTGGAATCTCGCAGCTGCAAACCGCTGAACACCGAAACATTCCAAAGCGCACGCGGTGAGCCCCTGAAAAGCGTTGTGTTTCCAAATACGCATGCGAGCCACTTGCTGCAATTTTGCATCAATCAATTGACACATGGCATCAAACAACAAGTTTTCTGCTGCAAAACGGCCGTTGCTTGTGCGCCTGCGTGCACAACAGATCACCCATTTGAACGCTACGAGGCGATAGAGTGCGGTGCATTTTAGGGCTGACAGGACCAGCTGCACATCCGCAAACAGCCGATGTTGGATCTCGCAAGGTCGTCCTCTGTGTCACACCCACCCTACTGCCTGCCGCAGAGGAGTGCAAACGCCCCTGCAAAGATGAGCTCCCAGGTGGCACCTTTGACTACACACGGGCGAAGCCGCTTATAACCATTGCAGAGGTGCAAGACCACATCAGGTTTGTGTGAGCAGGTCGTGTCATATTCCCAACCATGTTTGCGGTCTGCTGAATTGTTTGTCCAGCATGTAGAATTGTCGTGCACATGTTCTTATAAAAATTGTCGTGTGTGTGGGCGTTCCTATGGGGCTGTGCTTCAAACATTACTGGCTATCATGTCAATCTCAAGCACGCATATTGTGTGTCAAGGCTGCTGAAAGTCGGTGAGCTTGAAATCCTGCACCCTCTCTGATCGATGACTAACTTCGTGTTCACGAAGCCTAGCATCCCCCCGCGTCACTCGTAGGAACTATGGCGCCGTCATCACGCGCATCAACCTGCACGGCAACCATATGAGAAATTTTTTCAACAACAGAGATCCAATTACTTCTATATATGAGATCACGAACGATGAAGTGAAAAAGAATCCGACCTCTGTTGGACACGCCATCGCCCTTGTCGGTGTGTGCGCAATGCGTCACCATCAGTCACGCTGGGCCCGATCATATCCGCCCGCTCGAGGGTTTCTTAGCCTCAATGACGTACTTAGACACCTGCTCTGTTGGGGCATATCCTGGTTACATGTGACGTGTGTGCACGTTGGCATGGCGCGCCCTTTCACAGGCTATGACAACACACGCGAAGCTTTCTGGATCAAGAATAGCTGGTAAGTTGGGCTGCAATGTGCGTCCAGCTAAACAAACTCAAAACATGTCGCGACACACACACACACACACACGCGACGTGTTAACGGCGCACGGTCATTACCATAACGCCCTTGCGGCACTCTGTCAATTACACGCCAAGTTTGTTTTTGGTGGCACAGGTGCCGGTGGTAGCGGTGGTGGTGCGCGGACAGGAGGCTTTGGTCACCACGCACAAACCAGCCTGTGTGGCAGGAAGCATGCGTGAGCCCTGCCTAGCTTCTAGGCTCCATCCTTGCCTCGCTCCCTCATTGTCCTCCCCGCCTAGCGGAAATGCCACCCCCCCCCCCCATCC
>NW_014013500.1:35600-38830 GCF_000611645.1 Monoraphidium neglectum
TGCCCTCCCTCCCTCCCTCTCTCCCTCGCTCCCTGGCAATGATGCAAGAATGCCTGCATGTTAGTATGTCCATTCTATCCCAGGCCAACTTGCTGCTCTCTGCCTGCTTATCCCTTGATAGGGGGACAACATGGGGCGACAAGGGATATGCCTGGGTCAAATACGGCACCCCAGGCCTCCTCGAGCCTGCGTCAACCTATGGAATGATGTTCAAACCCCAAAGCCCACCCCGGCCGGCGCTGCTGCGAGTGCAGAGCGCAGCGGCGAAAGACGAGGGCTGCTTCGCGTACCAAGGCCAGAGGGGCGACTTTGTGTCACGCGTGGCGACACGGTTTGGGCTGACAATTCAAGAGTTTCTCCAATTCAATGTGGGCCGCATCCCTGCAATGGACGCTTCGCTGGTAGGCAAGTCGCTGCTGGTGTGCCAGATCCGCCCCAGCAGTGCCTGGACCGTCCAGGACGCCAATGGCGTCACTGTGAACACGCGGACACCAACCGCGACAGCACGCACATCGACGCCAATCGTCCAAGGTGCGTGAAGGAGCAGGGAAGTTTAAGAAACACCTGCCAAGCAAACGCACCAATTACAAAGCAACTGCATGGTTTGCGAAGATGGTGAAGGTGGTCGATGGCCATTTGGTGGCGCGGGGTCGACATCAGGAGCAACCCTCTCAGGGAAAACCGCAAGGGCTGGCAGACATTGACGGCTTGCCGCATCCTGATGCTTGCGTTGCTGGTAGCATCGGTCTCAGGTTCGCTGCTGCACGGCCGTCGGAAACGCTGCCGCGCCGCAACCTCATGCAAGCGTGGCATGTGCACCATGGCAGCAAATCAGTAGCCCAACGTCCCGATGGCTTGTGTCTGCAATGCCACGCACCAGTCTGATTGACCTCGTGCTAGCAAGATGTTTTAGAGATCTCATGGGGGGGGTGGCGTCCTTGCAGATAAGCGGGAGAGCTTCGTGCATCGTATAAACATCAGCTTCCCTTTCTACACCTTAGCCAACCCGCGCACCCACGGTGGTATCGCGTTGCTGCTCGCTGCCAGGCCAGGGCGTCATGCCTGGGCTGCCAGGCCCGGGGCTGTTTGGGGAAGAATCAACACTCAAGACCGCCTCAGCCAACACCTATGCCTCCTTCATCAAGCAGTGGAGCGGGGCGAAGGCCTGGCAGCGGGCCCTTCAGGTGGCGCCGAGAGCTGCGTGCGTGGGCACATCAAAGGACTCCCTTTGCGCTCCTCAAGTGGAGCAAGGTGGGGCGTGGTTCCGCTCCCGCACAGTTGTCGCTGGCATGCGCTCCATTGCAGGCAGCAGCGGGGTGGTCTCGCCCAGGACGGGCCGCGGTGGAATGACGACCGCCATCAACCCAGCTGAGCCATGGCCTGCCTCACTTTTACGACTGCAATCGATTCTAATTGAACATCGCCACCACCCTCGCAGATGCTGAGAAGCTCGCCACGCTGATGTTTGCTACATCGCCCGCCGCCTACAGCGCCCTGGATCCGCGCGAATTCGGTTACGCGGTCGTCCCGCCCCCCCGAGACGAGGGCGTGTGCTGGACCGTCGCGGCGTTCGTCGCCGTCACGGCCGCTGAGGTGTGGGGGCAGCCCAGGTGTTTCGTGCCAGCTGGCCAAGCACATTGCCAGCAATTGCGATAGATCGTCGCCTGTTTTTGCGCTGGTTTGACCGCACCCTGTTGCACACTCTGGAAGGGGGCTCTGTTTTGAACCTCTTTTTTTAATGCCAGCAGCATCCCACGCACTGCCTGTTCCTCCTCCCCGGCTCTGCTTCTGCCGGGGCGGCCGGCCTTCGCAGGCCGCTGTTGCAAGCGCCCTGGGCGAGGACGTGGCCCAGGTCGGCCAGCTGTCTCCGCAGGACCTCTACTACTGTGGCGACGCCAAGCGCGACTGCCTCACAGGGGCTTCACTGAAGGATACGCTGGCGGAACTCGCGAAGAGGCAGCTGTTGCTGGAGAAGTGCCTCCCCTACCAGCAGCCAAAGGATGTGAGCATAGCTGCTACGAAGCAGCAGCTTTGCGCCAAGTCATGCGCCGACACGAGCCCCCTGGCATCCAAGGGTTTTTTCACATATTTGCGCATCACAGAAGTGTGGAAGGCACAACAGCACATCCGTCAGTACGGTGCTGTGGTAAGCAGGATTATGTGCATGCAGCCGTGCATGGGTGTGGCGTGGTAAGCATGCAAGGTTGCATGTAAGAGCGAGCAGAGGGGGGGAGGGAAGGGACCGGCGCTGCAGTGGCCTTCCTTGATTTGCCCCATCACCAGGAACAGGGCGTAGCATGCCTTGTTGCACAAGATCACGATTGATGTGTTTGGTCGTTGCCTACAGCCGGCAACGCGCACTTATGCTGCCCCCACCCACCCTATCTGCCTGGTCTGCCCATAATCAGGTCACACGCTTTGACATCTACAGGTGAGACCCAGATTGTGGGGATGTGCGCTGCACTGTCTGGCGGAAACGTGCATGTGACGGCTTGGCATGCGCGTGCCGTGCAGCACAGCAGAGCACGGCGCACGCGCAGCGCTTACCCCTCCGTGTTGTTGCACAATGCTTGTGCGTGGCGGCGCAAAGCAGTGACTTCAAGATCTTCTTTGCAAACAACGCCAACATTGGAGCTGTCTACCGGCCCGCACCTGGCAGCAAGTTTGTTGAGGGCCACGCGATTACGCTGGTCGGGTGCGGCGGGTGCTTGGTGGGCGGTGCATGGGCCTTTCTGTTGCATTGGCACCAGATTCTGGTGACAAATGGCGATCCTGTACCTGCCCGTGCCCCTTGTGCCTCAAAGGGGGCTGTCGCTCTCACGGGCGCTCTCCCACCATCCCTGCAGGTATGATAACGTCAACCAGTTCTGGATAGCACGCAACTCATGGGGCCCAGGTAGGATGTGCTGGGTGGACGGTGGACGACCAAAGGAGGTGCCGAGGGCTGAGCTTTTATTATCAGGTGCAACAGTAAGACTCCCAGCCCCAGCTCAGTTGAGCGGAAACGTGTTACTCCGCACATTACCGTATGTTGCTTCTCCCTTGCTCCCCACCTCAGGTTTTGCTCAAAACGGCACCTTCAAGGTCAGGATGAGCTCGGCCCCAGCGGCGGGCAGGTCCCAATGCAGATTTGCTCGCATGCAACAGCTTGTATCCCCTGCACACGCACGCACTTCACCTCTATCTCCCTCTACCACACAATTACACACACATACGCACGCACACGCACA
>NW_014013500.1:39293-44042 GCF_000611645.1 Monoraphidium neglectum
ACACACACACACACACACACACACACACACACACACACACCTACACACACACACACACAAGCTTCCGACACGCCCAACAACAACAGCTGCAGCAGCAGCAGTAGCCACAGCAGCAACAGCAGCAGCAGCAGCCCTGGGGTTGTTAGCTGGCAGAGCTTGGGACAGTTGATGCACCTCTACCTCACTGGGTCCACCGCAGGTCGCGTTTGGCGTGGCAAGCGTCCTGGGCCCTGTGGATACCTTTGGGGTCACATTCCGCCCCGGCCCAGGAGCAGCCAGGCGGCCTCCGCCCAAGCTAGCGGCTGCGCCCAACCTCCCCAGGGGCTGCACCTACTACACGGTGGGTGACAGGCTTCAGGCTTGGTTGGGTCGTGCTTTGAGATTTCAGGCACTGGTCAATGCAGTGTGGTTGTTACCATGGACGGGATAACTTCGAGTCACGATCATTTTGTGCTTAGTGCTTCCCAGTAATGTCAAAGCAATGCTGTTGCCAACGATATCATATGCGGCCCCGCAGGACACCGCAAGCACGAGTGCACGCGATGCATCAGCCTCAACCTTGCGGTCGCGCGCGTGCTGCTGGGCGACCAGTTCAGCATCTCAACCACGTTCCTCGCGCACGGCACGCGTCATACCCTCCTTTCCAGGCCTTGCCCAGGGATTACCTGTCGGGTGTCTCTGACCGGGTCGGGGTGCCGCTTCAGAAGCTGCTGCTGGACAACCTGGACACACTGAGGGACCTGGACAGCCCCTTGGCGGGCAAGAAGCTCGCAGTGTGCCCACAGGGGGTGTCGCCGCCGGCATAGACCGCGGCCCCCGCCCCTACCCTGGCACCCGCACGGTCCCCAGCCGTTTTTACACCGTCGCCGGCAGCGCCGTGATTACCACAATCGAGTGCGGCGCCGCCGCAGGAGTTGGACCTGCAGGCCAACAGGTGGCAAGGGCTCTTCCAAGGCGCTCGTTGCATCTTGAATTGTACAGCTTTTAGGTTGGCGGGCTGCCCGCCCCGTGGCATTGGGGCGTTCCCAGACATCTGCAACGGCACAGGCTTGGCGTGCTGGGCCTGCTGGTGATCGGCAGCACATCACTGGTCGTGAACGAGTTTGTGCACTTTGGTTGCTTGTCAGCTGCCGTGTTGCACAGCGGCTGCAAATTCTTGGGGTGGTAATGATTCGATGGTGCATATGCGTGCGGCCCCACGCTGTTTCAGCTGTGAGCGCCTGAGAGGGCTGCCAATGCCTGCGCACCGACGGTGCGATGCTGATGAGCCCGCCTGCGCCTCTGGATCACTACAAGTGAGGCTCAATGGCCCACTGGTATTGATGTTGCGTCAGGGGTGTGGAGTGCACACGTGGCAGGCCTTGGCATTTCAGGGGCTTGCCTTGTGCCAAATGATGTAAAATCACATCCGAAGGACTCCTGGGACCATGGGTGGCAGCATAGCCCGCACAGCATGCAGTTGCAGACGTGGCTGGTCGGGCGACTGCTGTGGCAGTGGCACTTGACAATGTGAGCGGCACACTTGTGGCCGTGATGCCCCAGGGCAGTCACATTGGGACCCACGTGGCTGCTGCAGCGGACATACTCCAGCACACGAACGCTGCCTCCCTCGGGGGCACCCGGCGGGCATGGGCAAAGCTAGGGCTGGGCAGCCCTGGCGAACCCCCCGCCCCCCACACACACAATGCATGCTTAGCGTGCGCCGTCTTTCTGTCCCCTTTGCTCTCCAGGCAGCACCCCCCAATTGTCTGCTGCGCTGCCCCTGCAGCTGTTTGTGAACGATGTCACAGATGCCAACACGCCTCCTCCTGCAGCTTCAATCGGCACAATGATTGCAGGCATCTTTACTTTCTGCAGTTGGCAAAATTTCAGAAACAACGGTCGCATCTCTATCGTGGTCACTCGTCCAGTCTTTGGTGAAGGGGCGCGCTGCAAGCCCGTCAATCGACGGGCGGAGTCGCTCCCGCACGGTCGATCACGGCAGTCAAAGTCGAAGAGTGAGTTCCCTGAAAAACGTGCGCGGTCGTGATCATGTAACCCCTGACCCCTGCAGTTGCAAGATGGTGAACACACGTGCGTTTGCCGCTCTGCCGAGCCTATATGCCACTAAACAGGGGGGTGTAACGAGATGCGTGGCCAACAGGCCGGGGGCGTGGCCCACAGGCCACGAGCCCAATCAAGCAATCGCTTGCTGCAAGGTTGAGACCTTGGGAGCCCGGGCTAGGCGAGTCAGGGGCCGGGGGACGCCAAGGCGCGCGTGCCCGCCCGCTCGAGGTGGCGGCGGGGCGCGCGGCGCTGCAGCTCGGGGGAGCCGCGGGGCGGCCCCTAGAATGTGCCCGCAGACGAGAGGGGGGCGTGCTGCTGAAAGTCGCCGCGGAAACTGCCTGCGCAGCCGCGGCACATGTGCAGTGGCAGGACCATGCGCGAAACAACAAGATGGCGGTGCACGCACGAATAAGAGGCGCCTGCCCGCAGGCACGGGGTCAAGGTGACCGAGAGACGACAAATCTACACGCGCAACCTGGAAACTACGGTATGCGGTTCGCCTATGGCGCGGCTGCTATGCCGCACGGCTCTACTGTTGATGCGCGAACATCGCCGAGACCCGGCAGCCGCACACGGTCCGCCGCTGCGGCCGCTGCCGCCTGCAGCGGCGAGCCCCTGCCGCACGGCTGCACCCGCGCCGGCGCGCAATGCCAGCGCCGCCAGCCGCTCACGGCCCGCCCGCAGCCGTGTCCATCGCTGCCGCGTCGCCGGCGGCGCCGACGCCCGGCCACGCGTCGTCGCCGCTGTCGACCTGCATCTCATCCGGCTCGTCCTCCACCGCCAGCCGCAGGTACTCTGTGCGCGCAAACCTGGGGAACGGCCACGGAGGGAGGCACATGAGGCGTGTGTGGCGCATGCGTGGGTGTGTGGCACATGCATGGGTGTGTGGCACATGCGTGCGTGTGTGGCACATGCGTGGGGGCACATGCGTGCGTGTGTATGTGTGTATGGTGTCAGCGCGCACGTGTGAGCGCGGATCTAACGGCATCTCCTGGTATCAGAGCAGCAAGCCTGCTGCCGGCTGGCCCCAGTGTGCCCCCGCCACCCCTCGCCGGCAACACCACCGCCAGCCCCCTGCCACAGCCTCCCGCGCGCGCAGGCACGCGCCCACGGCAGGCCCCGCCGCCGCCGCACCTGTCCCAGTCGCTGACGACCTGCCCGTCCTCGCCCATGCTCTCCGCGCGCAGCGCGAAGGGGTCCCGGTTTTCAAAGGCGAGGAATTTGTGGAGGTTGAAGAGCGTGTTGAAGAGCAGCGCAGACTGGGGGCGCGCGCGGCGGACGTCCTCGAGCGTGTAAGCGCCCTCCTTGGCCGGCTGCAGCATGTCGTGAAGCTGGCAGAGCACGTCCTCAAACAGGACCTGGGATGGAGCGAGTGTGTGTGTGTGTGTGTGTGTGTGTGTGTGTGCTTGAATGTGAGTGTGTGTCTTTGTGTGTGAGAGACAGCGTGTGTGTGTGTAGGGGGGTGCATGTGTAGATGGTCGGTTGGTGGAGAGGGTGGGTGGGCAGGTGCATGGCTGGGACAGGACAAGGGGGCTGGAGCTGGCGGTGGCACGCACGTGTGGGCGGTTGGTCAGGAGGACAGTGCGGACGAGTGTGCGCCGCCGGGCTGAGGGCGCCACAAGGGCAGCGGGCAATGGGCATGGGAGCTTGAGGGGAGCCGCCCGCCCGAAACCCTAACCTCAGGCCAAGGCTCCTACCACACCAGCATGCACCCCCTCAACCAGGCCGACGCCTCTGCGCCAAAGCCGCTGCTTCCAAACCAGGCGCGCTGCGTGCGGGCGCCAATCCCCTGACCCCCTAGACCCTCATGACAGAAAAGCGCACCGGCTCCTGGTTCATGGCCTCCAGCCGCTTCATCTGCTCCTCGTAAAAGTGCCACATCTCGTTGGGCCGGATCGCGCCGTCGCAATCCAGGTCGGCGCAGCGGAACCTGCGCGCAAGGGGGCCAGGTGCCGCGCAGAGGGGGGTGCGCCCCAGGTTGGCCGGGAGCCGCGCCGCGGGTTACAAGGCCAGGCGCTCGCACCGCCTGCCTTCCCTCTGGAGTTCCCCACAGCCGCCTCCAAGCAGCATACGCACGTCACACCCACCCCCTCTCTGACCTGCCGCCGCTCCAAAACCTGACTTTTCCGGGCGCGTCCTGCTGCGCGCCCTCCCCCCTTTTCAAGGACCCGCCCCTCTTTTCGCGCTGCGCCCCAAGCCAAGAAAACATGCCCCTCACCAGTACTCGATGGCCGTGTCTGTCGTCTTGTCCTCCTCGCTCAAGATGAACCACACAAAGTCCTCGTACCCCATGCGCCCCGCCACGCCGCTGCTGAACCGCCGCGGCGCCTCCTGGAAGATGCGGTCGACGATCTGGTAGGTGAGGCAGCAGTTAGAGTAGCGCGCCAGGTCGGCGCGCTCCAGGGAGAAGTCGTGGTCGCCGTCGAGCTCCCAGAACTTGCAGTAGATCACGTAAAAGTGCTCGTAGCTGAAATACCTGTTGGGTGCATTGGTCGGTTCGGAGTGAGGGCGGGGGCGCGAGTGGGTTGGGAGTCAGGGTGGGGGAGGGTGCGGCCGCGCGGGCGCAGGCGCAGCGGCGCGGCGCAGCCCGAGGTGGCGGCCCTGCAAGATATCACGCCAACCCTCCTCACCGTGTCGCCCTTCAATTTGATGTCAAGCCCCGCCCCCTGGGCCCCACCTTTCGGCCCCTCACCGCGTCAACTT
>NW_014013499.1:0-761 GCF_000611645.1 Monoraphidium neglectum
CCGCAGCTCTACGCCCTGTGGCCCGCGGGCACGTGCCAGCGCCTGGGGCTGGATGGCCGCGTCAACGTCACCCTGACAGACATGGTTTCAGCGATGGTCAACGCCAGCAACACGCCCAACGCGGCGCGCGTGCTGAACCAGCAGCTCGCGGGCCTCGTCGCCGGCGCCGCGCCCGGCGGCGCCGGCGGCCCCGCCGGCGCCGCCGGTGGCGGCGGCGGCGGGGACACGGTCAGCATGGTGACGGGCCTGGCCATGAACTGCACGGACGTTCCCGCCGCGTACTTTGCGACGGCGGCGGAGATCAGCCGGAAGCTGTACTGCGGGTACTACCAGGCGCGGTGCGACGGCACGACGGGCGCGCAGCAGCTGGCGGCGGCGTACGACTGGAAGAGCTCCGGCAGCGCCAGGTGCGCGCGGCGGGAGCGATGCATGCGCGCGTAGCGCGAGACCGTGTCTTAACGCTGAAGCAGGAGTGACGTGTGCCGCTTCGGCGTCTAGTGGCCCTCTCCACTCTCACCTCCGCATCCAGTACGTGGCGTCCCTTGCATGTCTGATTCTTTGCTTTCTTGCCTCTTGTCCATCCTCTGTCCAGGTTTGAGCCGGACATCTACTACAACGACACGTACGGCATGCCCAGCGGCGCCAGCCCCACCACGTACCAGCGTGTGCCCCAGGTCATCAACATGGCCGTCAACGCCTGGATGAGGACATTCCTGGGTGGGTGGGGGTTGAGGAGGGGTCTGTTTGGGGTGGTGTAGGGT
>NW_014013499.1:1465-9538 GCF_000611645.1 Monoraphidium neglectum
GGGGTGGTGTAGGGTGGTTTGGGGAGGGTGCAGGGGGGGCCGGCCAGTGAAAGGAAGAGAGGCGGTGGTGGAGATGCAGGGTTGTGGGATACTTGTTGTGAGCATCTCAAATTGTGCAGCGCGTATGCTTGTGATATCGCAAATAGCAGGACCAGGACGTCCTGGAGATGAATCGCCAAGGTCATCTCTTGAGATACCTCTCTAAGGCCTGGTTCTGACGACCAACGTCCTCCCCTTCACCGCACATTCCTCCCAAACCCCTCCATGGCCACCCCCACCAACGCGTCCCCCCCCCCTGTGTTGCAGGCGTCAACACGACGGCCAACTTGATTGGCGTGCAGGAGACCCCCAAGGCGGCCAGCCAGATCCGCCTGGACTTCTCCAGCCTGCTGGGCCCCCTGTTCTTCACCTGGGTGGTGCAGATGCTGCTGCCCATATTCCTGATGCAGCTGGTCTACGAGAAGGAGAAGAGGTGGGGAGGGCTGTATTGTGTGCGCTCTATTTGCATGTGTGTGTGCTCTA
Source organism: Monoraphidium neglectum (assembly GCF_000611645.1). Taxonomy (NCBI): domain Eukaryota; kingdom Viridiplantae; phylum Chlorophyta; class Chlorophyceae; order Sphaeropleales; family Selenastraceae; genus Monoraphidium; species Monoraphidium neglectum. Next base: position 1,988 of record NW_014013499.1, read on the forward strand.
TTTGCGTGTGCATGTGCTCGCGCGCGCACGCTTGTGTGTGTGTGTGTGTGCATGCACAAGGAAGAGGAAGGTAAGGCATGATGCATTGATGGGGGGAAGCATGCAAGGCAACGAGACTTTGAGAGCGGGGAGGCTGGCCCTTGCGCGATGGCGACCACCCAGGCTGGAGTGCCAAGCGTGCCGTCGAGGCCACTTCCTCTGCGCTGTGTTGGGTGACCCGGCCGCCAAGAGCCGCCATCGCCTCGCCCTGATCCTCACCCGCCCCCCTCTCCGCACCCCGCACCCCTTCCCCAAGGCTGCGCATGATGATGAAGATGCACGGCCTGGGTGACGGGGCGTACTGGCTGGTGACCTACACCTGGTTTTACGCGCTGTACGTCCTATACATGATTGTTTTCATCGTGTTTGGGTCCCTCATAAGGCTCAACATGTTCATCAAGAACAACATCGGGGTGCAGGTGGGGCCCGGCGCGGTGGGCGCGTGCGCATGCATGCGTGTTGCTGCGCGTAAGATCGCAGGATTGCGTGCGTCCTGGGCGCACGTGTGGTCGTGCTGTTGGCTGTGCGCCATTCAAAAGCCGCGCGGCGCCTCCCGTCACAACACAGCAGCCTCCTCTCCACTCCGTCCTGCACGTTGCCCGCCTGACTGCCTCCCTTCAACCCTCCCTCCCTGCCTCACTCTCCCCACACCCGCCCCCGCCCCCACCAAAACCTCCAGATCCTCCTGTACGCCATCTTTGGCCACAACATGATCGCGCTCAGCTTCCTCCTCTCCTGCTTCTTCTCATCCGCCAAGACGGCCACCATATTTGCGTACCTGGTTGTCTTCGGGACCGGCCTCATCGGCAGCCTGCTGCTCGCCAGGCTCATGGGCGCGGGGTTCTGGTGGATGACGATTGTCGAGCTGGTGCCGTCCTTCTCACTCTTCAGGTGGGCGTGCAGGGGGCAAGGGGGCAGGGTAGGCGGGGCTGGGCAGCAGGCCTGTCTTGACAGCTGCCGTCAAGACTGAGGCGGGTGCGCTTCAGCGGCCTTCCGCGTGCGCACACGCCCATGTCACTCACATGCACACCCTCTCTCACACACACTCTCTCTCTCCTCCTCACACCCCCCCCCCACACACACACATCGCCACCACCAGGGGCCTGTTTGAGCTGGGTGAGTACAGCTTCCTGGCAGTGTACCGTGACTCATACGGCATGAAGTTCTCCAACCTGTCAGACCCCAAGAACGGGCTGGTGGCGGTTTACATCATACTGGCCCTGGAGTGGTGGGTCTTCATGGGGCTGGCCTGGTACCTGGAGCAGGTGAGGGGGTGGAGGGGGGGGGTCGTTCGGGTGCGGAACGGGTGCGGGAGGGCGCAGAAGGCGCAGCAGGCTGTGAAGGGTGTGGGGTAGGGTTTGGTTGTCGTGACATGATTCAGTGTCCCGCACGTTTCGCACCACTGACGTCAAACACTTCTGTTTTGCACTAGACTCGCCACCTCAACCCCAACAAATGCGACGCCATCTGCCCGCGTCAGGTCTTTGCCAGCGGGACTGGAAATAGGCGGCACCCGCTGTTTTTCCTGGACCGGTTCCGCAAGGTGCGGGGAGGAGGTAGTGCAGGCGTGGCGGGCTCAGGCAACAGGGTACAATGTGGCTGCCCTGTACAAGCACTCCGTGCCTGTATCATGGCCTGGCTTCCAGTTCAAGTTTGCTGCCCGTTGTTTCGGTTGTCGCGCCACGAGGCCCCAAACAAGCGCGTCAGCTAGACGGATGGCGTATTCATATCGCCCCCACCTTCACCCCGCCCGGCTGTGGGCTAAAGCAGCGCCCTTTGACAGAGAGAGTCACCACCACCGCGCGCTCTCGCCACCTCAGGCCCGCCATGACGCCGACAACGCGCGGCTCAACATCCAGGCTCAGGAGGTGGCCCCCGCGCAGGACGAAGCCGCGGACGTTGCGGCGGGTGGGTCGGGCGCGCCTCAAGGTCCAGCAAGCTGGCGGTCCGTGCGCACGAGGGTGGGAGGGACGCGGGGTGGCCGCGACTGGCCACATCTGATCCCCTTGGGCACATGACGAGCTGCGATCCCTTGCGAGCAGTGTAAATCACATTTATTCTAACCGCTCGTGCATGCAGAGCACGCCCGTGTGTCTGGGCTGGTGGATTATGCCGGCAACCCCATTGTTGTGAGGGATCTCAAGAAGATCTACCCGGGGCAGGACGGGCAGCCGCCAAAGGTGCGGCCAGGCGCGCGCGCACACGCATCAGCGTGTATTTGTGAGTGTGCATGTATGTGGATGTGGCCGTGTAAGTGTCCGTGTTGTGCGCAAGTCCTGATAACACAAGCAATGCGCACCTGTGCAAATCGCGCGGGTAAATCCATTAACACATACATTCCTTGCTTGCTTACACAAGGCTAACACACCCATCACGCTCATGCCTCCCCCTCTCGCCCTGCTGCAGCTGGCTGTGCGCCAGCTCAATCTCGCGATAGAGAAGGGCGAGTGCTTCGGCCTGCTGGGCCCCAACGGCGCCGGCAAGTCCACCTCAATCAACATGATGGTGCGGGCCGACCCCTCAATTCCTGGGGACTTGGCGGGCGGATGCGCTTTCCCATCGCAGGAGGGTCGCTTCACCTGGGGTTCACTATTGAGTTGCTTTGCCCTACTCAGGCTTGGGGTGCCCACTTTTGCATGACCTGCCACAGCAAAGCCCCAGGTCACCAGCTGGGCCGCGTCACGCTGCTCCTGACACAATTATTCCACATACCAAAGTCGCAAATTCACACATACATAATCACACACAATCACACCCACAATCATAAACACACGCACACAAACACACACACACACACACACACACACACACACACACACACACACACACACATTCCAGGTGGGCCTGCTTGAGCCGACCCACGGGACCGCCCTCATTGGCGGCTACGACATCCGCAGCGACATGGGCTCCATCTACAGCCTCATGGGGGTCTGCCCGCAGCACGACCTGCTGTGGGAGACGCTGACGGGGCGCGAGCACCTCACCTTCTACGGGCGCCTCAAGGGCCTGGACGGTGCGCGGCGGCGTCGGCTTGGAGGATTCCTGAGGGGATGGGCAGAGCGCGGGTTGGAGGGGTCGCGAGGCGAGGCCGTCATCGTGGAAGGGCCGTCCTTCCGCGTGGTGGTCGTCTGGGTATTGGGGCCGGCGCTCAGCTTTGGAGCGTGGCCGCCCTGAGACTGGATGCCCTTATTTGCCAAAGCCGCGGGCGAGGCTGCGACCCTGTGTCTTGCTTGCTACAAGCACAGAACAGCTCTCGTTCACGCGCACTTGTGCACGCACGTGAGTACACGCACAGCGCATCCCCTCACAACACCCGCCCCTGCAACAACATGACGATTCAACCCACTGGCCAGGCAAGGAGCTCTCTGACGCGGTCGAGGACGGCCTGCGGTCCGTGAACCTGTGGAACGGCGGCGTGGGCGACAAGCAGGCGCAGCAGTACAGCGGCGGCATGAAGCGGCGGCTGAGCGTGGCCATCAGCTTCATGGGGGACCCCCTGGTGGCATACCTGGACGAGCCCTCAACGGTGGGGGGTCTGCCGGACTGAGGCCCGCAGTTGTGTCGTTTGTTTGATGAATGGGATGTCTGGCGTGGCCCAGCGTGTCTGCTTGGACGCTTGCATGTATCAGGACGGCTGTACACATAAGAAATGGCTGTCAAGTGGTGATCGTGGTTTGCTTGGTGCTGCTGCGACGACTCCTCACTGGGCTGGCTCAATCGTCGGCGGCTGTCACTACCCACGCGCCCCACCCATCCTGTTCATCCAGAGTCTTGGCTGCACGCACCCCCTCTGAGGCCCCCCCATCCCCCTGCAGCAGCCAGTGTTGCCCGTGCTGCTGGCTTCAGCATCCTGTTTCCACTTAACCACACCTCGCCCCTCCTCCCTCTCCGCCACGGCTCCTGCTCCACGCCCCATCCCCCCAGGGCCTGGACCCCGCTTCTCGCCGCAACCTGTGGGATGTTGTCAAGAGCAACAAGGCCGGGCGCGCCATCGTGCTTACCACGCACTCCATGGAGGAGGCCGAGACCCTGTGCGACCGCCTGGGCATATTCGTGGACGGCCGGCTGGTCTGCATCGGCAACCCCAAGGAGATCACCAGCAGGTGGGGCCGGGGCCGTGAGGAGGGAAGTGGGGGAGGATGGGAAGCTTCGTTCAGGGGCGAGCGGCGTGGCAGCCTGCTGTGGCCCCGCACAAGCCCTCCCGTGCGGCCAATATATTTCAGAAGCCCTGCTCTCGTTGATGGTGGTGGCCGTGGCATTGACACTCCTGAAGCACTGTGTCGTGTCGGCCCCTCCAGCACAGCAGCACCACTCTCTTCAGGGCAAGCCTGACTCCACCCAACTGCCACCCCTTATGCCCACGCTCACATGCGCCCGCTCGCGCACACACACACACACACACACACACGCACGCACGCACGCACGCGCATGCACACTCACTCATTAGCACACAAACGCACGCACACACATGCATACACACAGGTACGGGGGCTACCTGGTGATGACACTCACAGTGGCGGCCGGCCAGGAATCTCAGGCGCGCGCGTTTGTCGAGCGGCTGGCGCCCAGCGCGCGGCTTACATACAGCGTCAGCAGCACCCTCAAGTTTGAGCTGCCCAGCGACGAGGTGGGGGGGGGTGGCCGGGGTGGTATGCGTGTGGTGGCACGCGCCTATGCACACGTGTGTGTTGGGCTGCCTGTGCGTGCGCGCGTGTTCAAGTTTGTGTTGACATAAGTGCGGACAATGCGTTGTACGGAAGCATGGGTGCACATTTCAGCGTAAGCATCCAATACCTCCAGCCGCCTGCGAAGAAACCCACGGACTCTTGAACTCCTTATCACCCGCAGGTCTCGCTCAGCGGCGTGTTTGCTGCCATGGCCGACGCCAAGGCGGACACCAGCGCCGGCCGACTGCAGGTCCTGGACTGGGGGGTGGCCAATGCCACCCTGGAGGAGGTGTTCATAAAGTTTGCGCGCGCAATAGGGGCCAAGGCCGGTGACTGAGCGCCTTGTTGGCACTGTAATGTGTTGCGTTGTGTGTGTGTGTGTGTGTGTGTGTGTGTGTGTGTGTGTGAGTGTGTTGTGTAGCAATTGGGGCCACAGCGCCAGAATGGCTTCGTTACTCTGTGTCGTTGACTGGTGCATGTTATGCAAGCATACACCCACCGCATGCACGCATGCCTCACGACGCGCCGCCGAGGCGCCTGTATCTGCCAGCCGTTGAGCGCACCCGTCAAAAGGCGGCCAGCAAGACAACAAAGCCTTTCCCTTTCTTTGACGTCGGCGTGGCATTGGCCCGTCGGTACATGCACCGGCCCGCCTTGGGCGTTTTGTTCCAGTTCATGGAGCCCTAATCGACCACCGCGTCATACATGACAGGACTCTGCTGCACGGGTAGATGGATTGAGATTTCATCGAATTCGTATTGGTGGGCCATTCGCCCGCGCTTTTGTTGAAACTGGACTGAAAGGATGGTGGCTTCAGGTGGTTGTAATTGGCAGAGCAGCATTCCAGACCAATTGTCGGGGGACGTGGCGCTGCTTGTGCTTCAACGTATTGAACTGGTCTCCAATGAACATGTCGTCAATCGGATAGCAGCCTGCGTGGCAAAGCACTTGGGGACAGATGTGTGGATGTGATTGGTCTGGGTCCGCAAATGTCCTTATCACACTGTCCGCGCATGTGTGCACGGTGCGCGTACCCCGTCAGCCCCATATCTGGTAAGCTGTGAGGTAATGATCATGACTCAATGTAGCGTCATCTTGGATGCCGGGCTGGTGTGCCGCTGTTTCTGTAGGCAGAGGGCCAACAGCTCCTGCGGCCGTGTCTATGGCGGCTGGAGAGGCAGCGCCTCTGCCGGACCGGCTGGGCAGAGGCGCACTGAGAAAACCTTGGCGTTGATTATATATTGTCGTTTTCTTTTATTATTGCAGGATCCAGGCCACAGGCACCAGGCCAGCACGCGGCTCACCGGTCGCGGGGCAGTTTTTTCTGGGCCGGGGAGGTACGCCAGCTATTTCCGCTACATAACGTCGTGAACACGAGATTGAGAAAATTAAGTTGTGTGATGCGGCTCAGCATGGCCGGGGTCCTCCCGGTCGTCCTGCCGGTCCTCGCCTTACTGCTGCACGCACCGGCCGCCTTCGCGCGAGGTCAGGTGCGCAGTGGGGCCGCTGGCCTGGTCTCCTCAGCGGCAGTGTATTCGTCGGTACAATGAAGGAGATATCAAGGAATTTTGGGAACTGCTGTCGGACCTTGGGCCCTGCCCTGACGTCATGGGGTGGCGTGTCGCAGCTCTGCAAACCCGCAGCCCTGCTGCAGCGTCGCCTCAAGCACCCGGCAATCGCACCCCTATCAACAGACTTTGGGTGCCAAGTTGATAGCCGTCCTTTTGAATACCGCCCCGCAGATCGACCTCTCTGAATGCGCCAGCGAGTGGCAAATCGTGATGTGCGGTGACATCCCGCTGTCGTCCGTGCGCAAGCTCAAGGCCTGCTGCGAGGCCCACAAACCTGTGGTGGACAGCCCCAGCTGGGCAGGGGACGGCACAGTCCAGGCGGCAAGCATCGCGCGCTCTGACGTCATCTCGTCGCTCGGGGGCTATGTTGAGCCGATGGACTTCCAGCTTGGCTTTTGCACGGAGCAGGTGTCCGCCCTGGTCCCTGCGTTTTACAAGGATGCCAGCGGCGGGGCTACACTGGTGCGGGGGCCTTGCGTGGACTTGGGGGTGCCGGCTAGGCGAGCTGTGAGCTTGCTGGGGTGTGGGCTGAAGCAGGGAAAGTAGAGGATGTGGCAGGGACTGCGGCCCCGCGGGGCTGGTAGCCCTTGCGCAGCGGGCAAGGCGTACAATACAAGCCATCAGACGCGCTGATGGGCAGCTGCAGCAAGTTGCTGAATCCCACAATTCAATAGAGTGCCAAGCTGACCGCCGCAGTTGCGTGAGTCACTGCAAGGACCCCACGCATTATCAACACCCCACGCACGGACCCCATCAGCAGTCCCCAGCCTCACATTAACCCCAGAACATCATACCCACGAACACCCACGCACCCACACAGATGACCGTTGTGTCCCAGCCCGTTCCCAAGCTGGCGCCTAAAGTCATTGAGGATATCCGCAGCAAAGCCCTGACGGCCGCTCCCCGCTTCCTGCGAAAGCGCTACAAATCCTTCCGTCCGCGGGTTAACAGCACAAGCGGGTTCCTGCACCCCGCGGGCTTCGCGGGGCCCGCAGAGCTGGCGGCGATGCAGGCGGGGATCGAGTTCCAGTTGCAGCCCGTGGCGGCCGCCACAAAGGTGCTGCTGACAGGGGAAGGCGTGCCGCGCAAGTACTACAGCGGCGGCTGGGCGTTCCGCACTGATACGCCGGCTGAGGGGTACGAGGGGCCGATGCCAATGGAGAAGGTCATGGTGGACTGGGGTGAGTCATGGCCGGCTGGCAACAGGGGGGGGGGGGCAAGAGGGTAGGGTGGGGTTAGCGGTGGCCAGGTTCGGCGGTAGAATAAGGCGGGGG
>NW_014013499.1:10293-21250 GCF_000611645.1 Monoraphidium neglectum
GGGGCGGAGGAATGTGGCCAAACAGTGAGGTTGGGAGTGGCGCCCTGCGCAAGTAACCGCCAGCAACTGTGCAGGTTGCTGGCGGTGGAATCGGCTGGCAGCGTCTTGGCCTAGTGCAGGGCAGCGGGCAAGCGCTTGATGGGGCCAAGGTGTCTTTTCATCCACAGTTCCCTTGCCCAACACACACACACACACACACACACACGCGCGCGCGCGCGCAAAAACACCCTCACCCTTCACTGCTGCAGGCGGTGTTGCGGCAGAGAACCAGCTGTGCCCCTTCAATTACCCCGAAGGCGCCCCGCAAGGAAGCTGCGCCCACGTGTCCCTCGTAGAAATCGACTCGATGATGTCATTCAAGCAGGCGATGGCTTACCTGGTCACGGGCAATGAGGCCCACGCCCAGCTGGCGTCTGACATCATCTTGGCCTGGTCCACCAAGAACAAGGAGGTTGGGCCCCGCAACAAGAACGGACCCTTGGAGTCTGCCTGGTGAGGGCCCCGGCTGGCCCTGCGAGCGGGTCTGCGGCACGGGGCAAGAATGATACGTGATGTCTTGGTGCTTTGGCCTGCAAGCCTGGAATACACCAAATGCCAGGTGATGTGTTGGTTGTGACTGGGGGCTGATTGCTGCCTGGTGGGTGCTCTTTGTTGGAAAACCTGCATGCTAATCAAGTCCCTGCCCTAATCCTGCATTTGGCGCACCGTGCAGACTCCCCCCACCTCCACCTTCACCCCAACCCTATCCCCGACCATGGAATCCCCAGGAGCTGCTCCGCCATGGCCCGCGCGGTGGAGCTGCTGCGCTCCTCCTGGCCGGACTTCAGCAAGCAGACCCTCAGCGCCTACCTCAACTGGCTGGACGAGGTGCTCTACCCCCAGATGGACTTCTACACCGATGTCATCACGCCCACCGCCCTCAACAACGGCCGCAAACGTGACAGGGCAGGGGCTTGCTGACAACTGCATTCAGATGCAGCAGCCCACTTTGAGCTTTCTGTGTGTGGGGGTTGGGCTCCATTGCTCTGTGAATCCTAGTTTCAAAGCAATACTTGGATGAATTCGTCTGAGGTTTAGCCTTCAAAAAGAATTCATTGGCCTTCTTGTCATTTTGCTGCAGACTGCAAGCAGGACCCTAAACCCTGTGCCTTCAGCGCCACCGAAACCCACCTCCAAACGCTCCCTCCAAAACTTGCAGACCTGTACGGCAACTGGCACGCGTCCGTCGCCGACTGCTTCGTGTCCGCGGGCATCCTGGCCGACGACCGCGTCCGCTACGAGAAGGGCGTGGCGCTGCTGAAGAAGACCACGGCCGAGTACTTCAAGTGGGGCCGCGGCGAGTGGGCCGAGTGGGCCGGGCAGGCCCGCCTGGTGGGAGAGTCGAGCGAGACGCTGCGCGACATCTTCCACACCCAGTTTGGCCTGGGCAGCCTGCTGCAGGCCGCGGAGTCCGCGTGGATCCAGGGGCGGGACGAGTACTCGACGGCCGACTACGCGCTCGCGGCCGCCATGGAGTTTCACGCGCGCATCATCAACGCGCGCGACGCGCGCGACGAGACCGCGATGCCGCCGGGGTACAAGTTCTTCGAGAGCATCCCCCCGGCGCCGGAGGGCTGCGCGTGGCGTTGGGACATGGAGTCGCAGATTTGGACCTCGTGGGGGCGCCCCGTCAACTCCAGCGCCAACGGCAACAGGACGGCGGGCAGCAATGCGACCATGGTCAGCGGCGATGACGACGACGGCGACGACGACGGGCCCCTCAAGGCCAACGCCACCGCCAATGCCAACGCGACGGGCAACGCGACGTTCGCGGGCTCTAGCGCCAACAGCGCCGGCAGCCCCGTGTTCGTTGGCGTCAACACCACCGCCAACACAATCCAGCCTACGGTCAATGCGACTGTGAATGGGTCACTCGCGGCTGCCAGCGCGCCCGCATATGCGCCTGTGTCGCTCGCCAACCTCGCTGCCTATGGGCCACTGGCAGCGAGCTCCAGCGACAACGCGACCACCGGCCTTCCAGCTGTGGGCCCCAATGTGCCAGGCAACACGACCAGCAACTCTTCCCTAGTGGCGCTCAACGCCACTGTGACCGCCAATGCCACTATTGACGTCAACGCCACTGTGGCCGCCAACGCCACTATCGACGTCAACGCCACCGTGGCCGCCAACGTCACTCTTGACAGCAACACCACCGCAGCCGCCAACGCGACCCTTGCCGTCAACGCCACCCTCAACGGCACTGTGGACAGTAACGCCACCGTCGCGCCGCCGCCGGGCCCGCCGCCGGCGGTGCAGTGCAGCGTCTTGAACGACGGCCACAAGTATGTCCTGGGGATCAAATACATCCCCGCCGGCTGGGAGCTGGGGTTCAACCACTTTGTGGGGCGGCTGGGGATGCAGATGCCGGAGACGGCGGCGATGCTGCAGCGGTACCCAGTGGACTGGTATGAGTTCTGCTGGTGAGCTGCTGGGCGTGCAAAGGGCCACGATTCGAGGTGCAGGCAGCTTTGTGGGAATGCGCCAGTGGCTGAAAAGAAGGGATGGGGGCTCGGATCGGGGTGTGCCATATGCGCAAAGGAATGTGGGGGGAACGATAGCTGGAAAGGAACGGACAGCGCAACAAGGGAAGGCGCTGCTTACTAGGCAGCAGGGCGGCGGGGTCACGGTTGAATTCAGAGCCCAGCACGGCACAAGTCAATCATATGCCTGCAGGATTTGGCTGACTGTCACCCTGACCACCTGGTGACCCATGCATGACCTTCACCCCCGCCCCTCTCACCTCGTCATTCCAGGGGCCTCGGCACGCTGACGCACGCGAACAGCGCGGCCCAGCTGTGGCGGCCGGGGGTGAAGCAGAGCGTGCTCTGCAAGCGGGCCAAGGCCAAGGCAAGGAGGACCGGGTGGCGCGGGCGCAGGCGCGAGGGTGACGAGGAGTGAGGGGACTCCGGGCGCCGATACCTGGACCAGTCCAGGTCGCTGGGCGCCTGCTAGCTCGTGCGCTGCCGCCTGCACCTGAGACATGCTCATCGCATCCTGACCACGTGGGGTGGTTCACCATACGCCTCTTGCATGGTACTGCTTTTTTGTGAAGAGATTGCACTCTGGCAGTGACCTTAGCGGTGCAGTCTGACTGCTTCCAAGAAGCGCACACAGCAGCTATCTGGGTGACCTTGATTAGCCTTGACTCACAATTCCTACAATTGATTCCTGCCGCGTTCCCCGTTTGAATTCCTTGGCTGCCCGCGCGTATCGATGTGGCAGCACACTGTGCGCCGCTGTGTGGTGTGGGAAGACCCTCTTCCCGCTTCCGCAGCTCGATCTGGATTGCGATATTGCCATTGTACCGACATCAATGTGTTGGCAACAGGAGTGCTCCGCTCGCCCTCTGTTTGGCGGCGCAGAAGAAATCCAGGCCACCTGTGCAGTCAAGAAAATCGCGCCTGCGCACGCAACGCCCCAGTGCTGATTGCCACACGCGTGTTTGTTTCTCGTGCACAGCCATGCCAAACACATGCGAAATTCAGGTCCTGCGAGACGTCGCTGGCTGCATGCGAACCAAAGCTGTGCGTAACGACGCCACTTGCAGGCTGATGTGTGCCGCAATGTAGTGTTTCCTACAGGCGACAGGCCGGTCGTTACCTCGCAGAGCAAGTGAAAATTTTCAGCACTACTGCAGCAAGGGGCTGCTCATGCAACGGGTATTCTCAGGCCTTCAAAAGTGAAGTGATTGGAGGATGCAGGTCGTCACCAGACACGCAATCAGTCATGCCTCGACATGCCTCGAGATATAATACTAGATCGAGCCGGGAGATTTCATTCCTGCAATTTCAGAGGGTACTTATGGATTGGTATTTAAGCGCGTGCAAGTTGGCTGGAAAGCTGGCTGGCCTACATCGTCCCAGGCTTGGGAACACGCGTGTGCTGCATGTGGCAGAAAGCAAGGCGCGTTGTGGAGACGTTGGCCGCAAGTATTTGTGGCCATCCGAAGTTGAGCCGTTGCTGGCGCCAGGGGTGCAGGGGGGCCCAGTGCTGCCCCAGGGTGTGTCATCTGCGCTGACAAGGCGACTTTACGTGCGAGAGCCCGGCAGACAGCAACGTTGCACCAGGCGCGGGGGTTGAGTCCCTTCAATCCAGGGCTCTCGGCGAAATCAAAACTGAACTGAGCATCAGCCTTCACAAGAGCCCAACCACCTGTATGGGGTGCCTAGCCTACTCCTACTCACCTACTCCTGGGCTGGCAGCTGCACAGGAGCCTGCGAGTACGCTCGATGATTTTCAAATAATGTATCTTTTAGTTTTTCGCGATCGGGGACGGCAGTGGCCCACGGCCGCTGCCCGCGGGTGACTCGGATCGGGACCGCGGCCAGCCGCGTGAATACCGCATTAAAGCCTTGAAGTGATCCAAGTATGCGTCAATCAGGACAGATCGGTGGCTGGTCGGGTTGTTGGTTGCCGGTTGGGCACTCACAACAGAATACTCATCTGCGGCCGAGCCTTGGCGAGACCTGCAACGCTGCACAGCCTTGCCCTGCCCACCCAAGAACCGGAGGCCCTGCAGCGCACCACACCTTGAAGCGGCTCGGGGGGCGTGGGCGTGGCACCGTCCTTCCGCGGGTCCCAGGGACACGTCTTGCCGCACTTCCGCCACATCCCCCTGGGGTCGAACAATCCTGGTACCACCTTCCCACCGGCTGAGGTTTGCAGGACTTGGGTGATCAGGGAGCCGACGTTTGCTGTGCTGTCGTCACAAAACAGCCAAGTGTTTGGCTGCTTGGGGGCGGGCAACGCACGGCGTGCCGCCGCGCGGGCCAGCGGGCTCTCGAGGCAGGCCGCCCCGTCCGCAGGGGCGGCCGTGCCGCCCGCGTCACCTGCCGGTGGCGCTGCCATAACGCCGCCAGGCGGGGTCCACCAACCCGGCACCTGCTTTGGGTCCAGCATGTGCGCCAGTGTGTCGCGGGTGATTAGCAGGGCAAATGCGTCATTGCCGCACAACTGGATGCTGGCCGCGTCCACTGATGTCAGCAGCTGCCCCAGGTCCATCAGGCCGGATGCGGCGGCCATGCTGGCTGCACCTGCTGGGGCGACATCATTTCGGAGGAAAGAATAAGAGGATCAAGAGCAGCAAAAGGGGCCTCTGGATACATGTCACGATTCAACACGGACGAGATGCAAAACTTCTGCAGGGCAGCGTAGATGCCGCATCGGCCGCGGCCACGACCTGGGGAGGACATGTGGGCTGGCCCCAGCTCTCTGCGGCAGCGCGTCTCCACCCATGTGGACCCCAGAGTCGTACTGGCACCCACGCCCCCCAAAAAGACACACAACACAACAGAATACTCATCACCTCTTTGCCTGCCAGACGATGAGCTCTTTCTACAAGGCTGGGGTGGATGCAGCAGGAGCGCGAGCAGCTGCTGTGCAAGCAGGAAGCAGACAGGGCTCTGGAGCGAGACAGCGAGAACCGATGGTCGTATGTATTACCCAAATATTTGTTTCTGATCATGTATTACACGCGTTCAGACATTTTAAGGCAGTGCTTGACAGCAGCCTGTCGAGGTGCGGGGCCCGACAGTGACGCTCGGTCTGCAGCTGCCAATCGCACCGCGAAGCCCGAATTATTACACATTGACATGTTCGAAGTTCATTTGCACCGCCACGACGCGCCCGGACCCCGCCAGCCCAGGAGTAGGTGAGTAGGAGTAGGCTAGGCACCCCATACCCAACCACCTTTGGAAAGCAATCCGCCTATGCAATCTGCCAGGCGGGCTCAAACGTTGCATGTGTGGGACGAGTTGCTGGACCGTCATCCGCATTGTGGGCAGCGGCGTTTGTCATTTGAAGCCGAGTAAGACAAATTCGTGCCAGTGCGTCAGAGGCTGGGCATGCAGTGCCACTGTCCTCCTTGCGATGCAGTTGCTCCGACTTGAGTCGACAGCGCACCGCCTTCTCAGCTGCGCATGCACCATGGCATGCAGTACGATGCAGGGGTAGTTGATCTCGCTTGTGTGCCAGATAACAATCTGATACAACACGTTTGCCAGCTGGTACGATAACCCTCTGCAAACCGAGTGGCCCTGCGTGTGAAATCCATGTCAGCTGCACAGACACGGGACCTCCTCGCCAGGCAGGCAGTGGTGGCAGTGTTTAAAGGCATCGAGCACCGACCATGCAGGTAGGAGGAGCTTTGAGATCGCGGGCAACTGACATGCCCCCTCCGAGCCAAAGTGCCGCTGCATGTGTTCAAAGTCGTGTTGCAATTGCATCATTGTGCATGCATGCATGCACGTATGCATGCGCAACCGCCATCACGGCGCACAGGCCGATGTCAGCACGTCACTTGCATCTCTTGATGGCGACACACTAGAGCTCGGACATGCGTGTATGGGGTGCTACTGCGCAGGTTCCGGACGTCGCTGTGCCCCGACAAGTGCCATCACCCCACTGACTGGGGCCTCTTCGACGTTCAGGCATACCTTGAATATGAGAAGCCAGGTGGGCGGCAGTCATGGCAGCAAGGCTGCGGCCAGAGCTGGCTGCAGCAAAGCGCCCGCAGGCACTGCTGCAGTGCACTTGCCACCCCCTCGCCCTTGCACGCACGAGTGCGTTGCGAGTGACACTCCTTGGGGGCGCAGCCGTGTGCGCGAACGCCACCTCATACCCGATTCTTGTCCTTGTGCAATCGGCCGCAGGCGAGTACGGCGACGAGAAGAGGGGGCAGTTCGCATTTGATCTGAAGGGGCAGCAGGGCCGCAGCGGCCCCCTAGCGGACACGCAGGTGAGCAAAGCGCCCCCAAACCCTCTTCCCGAGCTGGGGCGCCCAAACCAGACTCCCTATTCTGTACTGCGACACCCCCCCGTCCGCCGCCAGGCGCATGTGCTCCCGGCCCCGCCTGTCTCGCGCGCAGCTCTCACGCGCACGGCCGCCCCACACACCAGCTGGACGCACCCTTGATGTCGACGCACGCCCCCGCAGGCTGCGCTGGCAGAGCAGGTCCAGGCGCTGTCGCCCGGCGACTGGGTCTGGCTAAGCTGGGTGCACGAGTATGTCCACGACGGCGGCTCGTCGTTCCCGGAACGCCCCGTGACTGCTATGCAGCCCATCAGTCCAGAGGAAGGGCAGGCGCTTGCTGCCGCTAGCAAGGCGGCATAACAAACGCAGTGCGCCGTCTGCTTTATACGTGGTCAACGCTGCCAGGGCTGTACGCGCACTGCCAACAGCAGGCCGCTGGTGGAACGATAGCCTGGCAGACATGGCTGGCGGCCTTCATTTTGTGGGGTGCCGGGCCACTTTACAGTTGGCGCCAGGATGTGGCTGCATGGACAAAAAGTAGTGTATGGCTTGTGAACAATCAAGGCGGCCTGCAACAGGCGGCCCCCTCCCCTGCAAACAGTTTACCCTGGACAGAACGTGACAGCGGTCAGTGAGTTTTGCTGCAATGCACACATTTGCAGTGCACACACTGCATACAATTTGGCTGCCAATGGCTTCGCACAAGTAATGTGGTGAGCGGCTGGAATGTGATTTGCAAACAACCACTGGGCGTGCTTTGCCGTATAGAAGCGTGTAAGCATCCGCCGCAAATAATCAAGCGCAGGACGCCCTTGTACACAGGAAACCGGCTGCAACTCCGCCTGCCTGGCCCTGCCTCTTGACGCTGCACAGGCTGGGGCCCACCACCGTGCAATCTCTGCAGCACAGACAGCTTGTGGGATACATAATCAGAATTGAAGAAACACATGCGCACCCGCTTAGCCATGCATTTTCCGGAGGACAATGAACTTGAGGCGCCCGTCACCATGGTTCCACACGCGCTCGCGCGCCCGCTCAGCCGCATCCTGCGCGCGCACAGGCAGCGCCGCAGAACAGCGGGCCGCTTGTGAGCATCGGCGGCGGTGGCGGCGAGATACTGCGGTCAATACCAAGGCGCGCAAGCCTGCCACTGCAGTGGCAGCGGGGCGTCGTGCACATGACAGGGCTGTGCAAAAGCAGCTCCGACCTTCAGCACGAGTGGCCAGCCTGGAGAAGCCCCGCCTTTATCACCCCCAGGCGCGCCCACACCCAGACCCTGCACCCCAGGCACCAGCCCACCGTGTCCATGTTGGTCCTGATGCGCTGGTCAAAGGTCTGGGGCAGCTGGTAGTACCCGCACAGCAGGTGCCCCTGCTGCTGGGCGCGCCCCATCAGCGCCAGGTAGCTCACGCGCTCCCCCTCGGCTGGCATAGTCGGAGGGATGCGGGGGCAGCCACGTCGCACAAGCATGCGAGTCAGGCGAGGCAACGCAGGGTCTGAGAGCGTGCGGCAGCCATGCACGACCGGCCTGGCGCATGATGACACGACATGCAGGGTCGTCAAACTACATGCTCGCGCGCCAGCCAACATCCGCACAGGCCTGAACCTCAGCGCGCAGCCGGCAGGGGATGAGCGCGCACGGCTGGATGCACGCGGCGGCGCACCCGAGTACTCTGACGCGTCCACGATGGTCCGCAGCATCGCCCCCGCGGTGGTCTCCCCCAGCCGCAGGTGCAGCAGCAGCGCGGTCGGGTTGTAGGCGACATAGGCCAGGGCGCGCGCGGCAAAAGACGGGAAGTTCATAGAGACGCCCAGGGGCATGCGCGTGAGGTCGTCGAAACGGGTCTCGCCCAGCGAGGACATCTGGCGGGTTGCGGGTTTGAACGTGAGAGCGTTGTGAGGGCGTGTGCGTGTGCGCGTGCACATGCGCGTGTGTGCTGTGTGCACACGTGCATGCCGGGGGGTGAACGGTGCAAGGCAAACCGTGACGGAAGCAGTGCCGGCTTGAGGGCTGACGGCCAACTGTGATGGCACGTCGAATCATGCGCTGGTGTGTGGTTGCAGCGTGGCAGTGCTTCCATGCGCCCATTGCACAAGGACGGCCGGCGTGAGAATGGTGGCCTTTGTTCAGGCATCATCAGCACTCCGAAGCCCCACTTTTTGCGTGATGATGTTGATGGGGGACAGCCCCTTGTCCACCAGGGCCTTGCGGATGTTGAGCTGACACGAGAGGGAGCAGCAAGAGGCGGCATGGTATTGATTTGATCTTGAGGGGGGGGGGTCCTGGCGACTGCGTGCCAGACGACGCACACACTCTGGCCCGGCAAGCAGGCTGCAGCAAGCAGCCCGCAGCAAACGGGAACTTGCAATATGAAGGTGGCCCAGGTAAGGCGCGCTGCCACGGCCGCCGTGCACACCGTGGTCTGCATCACGAGTGAGTCCAGCCGGTGCATGATCAGGGAGTCGTCAGCAGGGCCCGCCCCGTTGGCCTCCTCCTGAGGCTGAGAGGCCTGGCAGGCGGGGGGAAGGGGGCGTAGCAGTGTGTCAACAAGTGGAGAGGGAGGTAGTGGCAGGACTGCATGTCTCGAGAGGGGCAACTTAGTGGGTGTCGGTGCCGCGGCGGGGTGTACCCAGGAAGCGCCCAATTAGTGGTCGCTCCACGCATGGGAGAAAAGGAGGGGCCATTGCCTGTTCTTGACCTGCACCCTCCTTGACCGCAGCCCTCTTCCTGCCGGCGTGAGGCCCCCCTCCTGCCCGCCCCCCCCCCTCACCGCGTCGGGGTCAATCCAGCGCTCGTCGCACAGCACCACCGCGCACTGCAGGCGGCGGAGGATGCAGGGGTCTGAAGGCATTAATATTGGGATGGGGTTGTGTGGCAAGGGATGAAGCTGGACACACACTTCGCAACAACCTCAACAGGCATCAAAGTGAGCAGCCCAGCAATCTTTCATCACATCAACCTTCCCCATGGAGAAAACCGCCAACCTCACCAATCACACGAATGACTCGTGCAGCACGCACCAACGCAGCCTCCTGCAAGCACCGCGCCCTGCACCCCTTCCCTCCTTCCCAGCCTTGCCCCACGCGAGCGCCCCACCTTGAACTTGGCCATGTCTACGTGCCTGAGCTCCCGCAGCTTCAGGGGGTCGCGCCTGACGTGGGAAACGCTGACGCGCTGCAGGTCCAGGGACCGCACCAGCCGCTTGAGGCGCTCGGGGGGGCAGACGCTGACCATCACCACCTGCAGTGCGCGGGGTTTGACCAGGGTTGATCGGGGTGCGGTGCAAAAGTGGTGCTGCAGCACGTGCGTGTAATAATGCAGTGGTGCACCTGATTAGTGAAGGCGGAGTGAACGAGTGAGGCAGGGGCCAGCGCGCACCTCGCTGCCGTGTGGGAGGGCGAAGTTGCCCTGGTCCAGCTCCAGCAGCAGCGACGCCGTGCACTCCGCGCCCGCCCAGCCGCAGAGCATCAGCTTCTGGGGGGTGTCGTAGGCGCTCTGGTCTATGTACTCCTGCAGGGTGCGGTCGCGGCGGGTAAGGAGGACTGGGCAGACTGAAGCTAGCAAGGGGGTGCGGCAGTGGAGCAGGCGGGGTGCAATGTAAACAGCGTTGCGTAGGGTCTGGGCAACACAGCCAATACTACTCTGTGCGCTGCAAAGCGTGCCGAGCCAAGACCAAAAGAACATGGATGTGCCACACACACGCAACAGCATTCTGCCAACGCACCCGCGGCACCCTCGCCATCGACACCCGAGGCGCTCTCCCAGCGTCCGCCCGCCGCCGCTTGCCGCCCGCGCCGCTGCCGCACCCGCAGCCGCCGTCCCCCGTCTCCTCCTCTTCCGCGGCCTCCTCCGCCCGCCGCTCGCTGTCCGGCGCCGCACCGTCTGCGCCGTTGCCACCGCCGCCGTCTGTGCCGGATGAGGAAGGGCTCGCCCAGTCTCCCATGCACTGGGGATCCCACGATGGGTCGTGGCCCCCATTGCTGCCGTCAAAAGAGGCCCCAATGCTGGCGAGCGACGGCAGAGCGCCGCCGCCACCCAGGAACGCCCAGCTGGCGTTGGCCGCGGCCTTGGCGGCGGCGGCCGGGTCGTTTGGGGTGAGCGCGGCGGGGAGGGGGGCGTAGTGGACAGCGGACACGGACGTGGGGCGGCTGATAATGATCTGGTCC
>NW_014013499.1:21581-33499 GCF_000611645.1 Monoraphidium neglectum
GCCCAGGATAGGGCGCGGCAGGCAGGGAGGGCGGGATGGGGCTTGTCAGGGAGCAGGGGCGTCCAACCGGTTGGTGCCTTGCAGAGGAGCGCCACGCGCCCTGGCAGCATGGAAAGCGCGCGCCGCGCCAGCGCCGACCAGGGCACATGTCATGCTCCCGCCCCTGTGAGCGGCGGCCGGCGCCCCGCCGGCGGGCCCCTGCTCCCTCATGCCCTGTGAGAGCCTGGCCTGCGCCCCCTCACTATGTAGTCCAGCGGTGGGTTGAGCTGCACCTCAGCCGTCTCCAGGTGCACCACCCCGTACACGTCGCCGTCAGGAAACAGGAACGCCAGGTCACCAAATCTGAGGCCGCCGGGGACGCGCGCAAAGAGAGAATGCCGCGCTTCAGCACGCGGCGCTGCAGGGCGCATGGAGCCCCCTGGAGGGGCCGTGCTGAACCCTTTCAGCGCAAATCAAGCCGGGTTGAAATCAACAGACCATGGCGGCGGCTCGCCTCGGCCGGTACACATGAGCTTGCGTACCGTTTGTCCCATCTGTTGAGCCCGAAAGGCTCCACAGGCGAGCGGCCCCAACACGCTGCCACGATCTGAGTCATAATTTTCACCTGCTGCCGACGAGCTGTGGGAAGGAGTGGACATATATGGTGGAGGGCGCCTCGAAGTTGAACTCCTGAGCCAGGACCCAATTAAGGAAGGGCCGCTTCACCATACGCGACACCTGCGGCACGCGGCATGCAGGGACCCAAGGCTGTGAGTTGACCCTGCTGCAGCAGCTTGGCCGGCTGGCGCGGCTTGCAGCTGCGCGGTGTGGGGCGTGCTGTGTTCTCATGCTTGCATGAACGGCTACAAAGGTGCATATCAGAGTTGCTGCTTTGCAGGCGCACTGGAAAAGCCCCAGGCGCCTGCACAGATGCCGGCGGTCAGACAACCTCAGCTGCCGGTGCCGGCCCATGAGGGGCCGCTAGACGCTGTGCGGGCGCGGTATTGAGCACCATAATGCATGTGTTTGTGTGCGTGCATGCGTGCATGCGTGCATGCGAACATGCGTGCATGTGTGCATGTGTGGGGGGGAGGGAGCAGTGAGGAGCCTCACCCCGCGCGCGTTGAAGTGGCCGGTGGGCAGGGGGATGATGCGGCGCGAGCAGCTGTATCGCAGCACCTCCAGGGCGTCGTCGGTGCGCACCTCCGCCACCACGCTGCGCGGGCGGGAATGGGCGCGCGTGTTGGCGTGTGCGCAAGGGGACAGGCCCACAGGGAGGCACTCGTGTATGTGCAGGAGGCTGTCAACGCCCAAGGGTTGAGGTTTAGTCAACGCTCGCCTCCAGTCAACGCTCGCCAGGCCGCCTGATTGCTTAACCAGATTGTGGCACAATGAGATATTCATGCGCAGCCCTGCACGGCTTTGAGATTGCTGGTGGCTGCACTGTCATGCAAAGCCCATCGATACAACAGGAGGAGCCCCCCGGCAAGCACACCCATAACGTGCTTCTTTCCTGGTCCAACGACCCCCGGCTCTGTCCTAGGCTACTCACTGCCCCATGGTGCCCGGCCTCTTGAGGCCGCGGTAGTTGTCCAGCTCGTCCAACAGGACAGAGCACCTCCACACGGGAAGGGCAAGGGTCAGGGGGCGTTTTTTCCAGGGGCCAAACCACATTATGACAAGTGGGGATTGAGCTTCAAAGAGGCAAAGACTGTGTGAAGAAGGCTTCCACAGCTGACGCCCAGGGCTGGCAGGGGTGACCAGGGAGGGTTGCCCGGCATTGCAAGCCAGAAAATGAGAGCAGCGCTGGACAACACTGGGCGTATCAAAGGTGCTTTTTCCGCCGATGAGCCAACAGGTGCGGCGACGCAACAGCGACACACTGCAGCTGCAGCTGCTGCCGTGCTCACGCCCCTGCCACACCCGACCGGCCGTCACCGCCGCCTTGCACCCGCGGGGCCCCACCTGATGACCTGGCTGTCCGCCTCGTCAGCGGGGCGGCTGAGGTCGCTCACGATGATGGTGGCCCCGGCCCTGGACGCCGCCACCAGCTGCAGGTCGGCCGGCACCAGGGGGCTGCCCTGGCGGAACACCAGCCGCGTGCCGTGGCGGAGCGGCTCCGGGACGAGGCTCCTGCAGAGGCGACAGGGGTGCCATAGCATGCGATCAGGAGGAGTGGTTGCGATTTGCCCGCCACAGAAGCACGGGACTTGCGAGTAGGGGCAGCTTGGGTCATCGGGAGTTAATCACTGCCGTGTCCAGCACAATACACCGACCATCGTCAATGCACCTGTGTGACGGCTGAGCCCCACACCTGAAGAGGTCTTCCATTTCCAGCTTCTGCCGCTGAGTCAGCACCACCACAGTCGTGCCGCCATCGCTGCGGTATGCTGCGCACACCTGCGGCACGCAGAGCACACCATGACACCAGGCCGGCAAACTCCATTCTTAGACTCGGCAGCTTTCAGCCCCGCATGTGATGTCAAAGGCACCTCTCCCGCGCATCACGCTCATAAGACGCACACGCAATACTAGCCCACGGCCAGCGTTCAACTCACACCCTGACCCCTCATCAGATCAACTCAAGCCCCGTGAGCCCCTCCCGCCCCGCCCCCCTCACCCACCTGCTCCACCACCTTGGCCACCACCTCCAGGTCCCGCTGGCTGGCGCACCACCCCAGAACAAGGTAGTGGCCCAGCTCGTACACCCGGCTGCCGCGCGCCACGTTGCGGCGGTTGGCCTCGAGCACGATCTGGCGCGTGCGTGGGGTTGTGTTTGTGTGCTTGCGTGCTTGCGTGCGTGTACGTGTGTTGACTGAGTCGCCGGGACAACAAATTGAGGAAACCAGGCGTGGTGCATAGCTCACCCAATCAACACCACCAGGAAGCCAGCTGAATGCTACAGAAATCGCCAGCAGGCGGCCCTGCTTCGACCCCGCTGGCTGTCAGCTATTCCAGGCGCCCCGCCCGCTTGCCTGCTCCACCAGAGCCAGCAGAATGGCGAAGGACACCAGGCCGCCCAGCGCTGCAAGCAGCCCAAAGCCCTGCACCAGCGACGTGGAGCCTGCGCGGGCAGCAGGAGGGCGGCTTAGCTGCCAAGGGGCGGGCGTAGGGCGTGTTGAAGCGGCAGGCATGAACCCGACGGCGCTGCACTCACAAAAAGCGGGGCCATTGTTTCCATGCGTGCGCCTCACCGTGCGTCGGTAATCCCGCGCCCAAGCCCATGGCGATGACATCATACGCGTTGTCTGGGGGCGATGGATCACGCACACGCACGGGAACGGTGGGCTCGCGCTGGCGGAGATGCACGCGGCGCTCCAAGGTGCCAGACACCAACGAAAGGCGCAGCGCAGCGGGGGCCCGCCGAGCGGAACATCAACGGCCGCCCCAGCTGCACCTCAAAGGAAGGCCTGGCGGCTGACCGGACCGCGGGGTGACTTGGCGGCTCACCCGTCCAGATGTTGCGGGGATCCCCCATGCCGGCCTCAGGGGCATCCTCCCAGCCTGCGCCGGCCCAGGCCAGGAGCGCGTGAAGCGCCGCCGTGCCGACCAGCACGAGCACCACGTTGGCGGCCGCGATCAGCTGCAGGTCTTGCACCGTGTCCTGCGGGGGTGTCGGCGTTTGACGCCACGAGGTCGCAGGAGGCGGCCATGTGGGGGCGTGTTGAGTGCGAGCGCACGCGCACGCGCGCATGGTGCGAGGAGGGACGCTGTGCAGGCCAAGAGGGGGAGGGGAGAGACGCGAGGCGCACGGCTGAGGTCACAAGGCTGACACCATGCGAAGTTGCAGGCGCCACCCGACCGCCTGTCACCGGTTGCACGCAACTTTGAAAAGTGCGCGCACCACGCGCGGCCCACTTGACCGTGCCAGGACTGAAGCGCCTGGGCATCCGCCCCGCATGCAGCCGCACCTGGCGCCAGTTGTAGTATTGGTACAGCAGCTTCCCGTAAGCTTCTCGCAACCGCTCACGCCAGTTGCCAGCGCCGCCGCCATCCTGTGCGGCCCCCTCCAGGCCGGCGCGCCACCGCCGCCGCGCCGCCGCCGAGCGCGCTGGTGGCGTCGCGTGCAGAGCGCGGCCAAAGCGCACAATCTCGGCGGCGCTCTCAGCAACCATAGCCCAGCGCTTTGTGACGGGGGACTCGTGGGTGGCGACGCCTCCAGGGCTGCGGAGGGTGCGTGGCACGGGGCAGTTGCGGCCTGGAGAGTGCCGGGCAAGCCACAAGCGGGGTGGTGTGGTCAATCGTCCAGCGGGACCGTGCGCCAGCGGCAGGCGCCACGTATCGACATGACCTAACCAACCAACACTACCCACGTTGGCAGAGGCACCCAGGCCTCGAGCGGCGGCGTGGGGCCGGCGTCGCCCGCTGCGGCATCCTCGTCAGGGGCCGAGGCTCGGGCTTCCCAGGGCAGCTGTGCTGATGGCGAGGCCGCTGTGTGGCCGTCCGACGGGTGGGTGACGGCCTTGCGGCGTACGCGGCAGCGCCAGGCGCGAGCCTCCGCAAGAAGCGGGGCCCTGCTGCAAACGGCCACGCCGCACCACCGTCGCCCAAACACAGGTGGCAGCCGCGAGGCAACGGGTGCACAAGCGCCCTTCATGGCGCTGTCTACAAGTCAGCACGTGTGGAGTACGCTTTCAGCTGCGGTGTTCTATTGCTTGAACTCACGCGCCATAGCGCACGGCTTTTGCGAGACCTGAAGATCCGCTTGGAAGGATGGCATGCAATGCAATCTGTACCACACCAATCAACCAGCCGCTCTATTACTAGCAATCTGAGGACGCACGTCAGCGTGCTCGCATGATCCTGGCCAACAGCCAGTCTCATTTGTGTGAGCATATGATGAGTGATGACACATGCGCTGTCCTTGCACGCCGATGTAGGCAGGCATGCATCCACGGGATTGATTGATTTGCTTTCAACCGGCACTTTACCCATGCAACATTGCCCCACCCTTACGGGACCGCCCTCCCCCCCACATACAAGTCCTGGGAGCCCTTTGTGCAGGAGACCGCTGGCTGCACGCACGCAGGAGGAGGCGTGTGCAGCGCCACGAGGGGTTGACTCTGTCCTCTCAGAGGTCAACATCTGGGTGGCGCGCTGCCCATTTATGTCATGTGACGGTTCTTTGCGTGTGTAGTGTCTTTGCCCCTTTGAGCTGCCCCGACTAGGTTGACAGTCAAGAGTCCATCAGCGCCCCATGCGATGCTGACCTGTGGTACAACCTGCGGGATTTGCGTGAAAAGGCCGCACAACCACATTTGGCGAGGCCGGGTGCAATGCGCCTGCCTGAAGAAGCTCTGTGCTGTCCGTCTTTGCATCCATGGAAGCTGGGAGCTGGCCTCAGGCAGGCTAACCAGGTACCTCAATAACAGCCGCGACTCCGGGCCCAGCCAGCAGGATCCGGCCTGCATCATGTAGGCCACAGCTCGTTGTGGTAGTTCCAGAAGCCGCTGTGTCTTCAGGAGAGTGCATACACCTGCCTGTCCACTCGAGCGCCCACATGTGCGCGTCTTGCGCTCTTGGAATGGCCCAAACCGCCAAGCAGCGAACCGCAATCACACTGCCACTAGGGGGAAGCTACTTGGTGTGAGCACGGCTTCCTCCCAAAGAACGTTGTGTGAGTTCGCTGATCTTCCGACAGCACATTGCAGGAGGCATGCTTGCACACTGTCAGAAGCCGACCACGACCAACCCGACCGCCGCCGGCTGACGCGTTTTCGCTGGTGACCACGGGTGACACGGCCACCGTACCGCATATGTCGTACATTAGGATCTAGTTGAAGTCCCTGCAGCTCCAGAACAGCCGCGGCAGTGCATCCTCAGCATCCAGCCGGCGAGTGAGCCAACTCAAGAACGGACTCGAGGTCGACCAAGGGTTTCTTGATTGTTCGGCCCTTTTACAGGCTCTGTTCACAGTCGTAGAACCTCTATTATTTTCAGACACCCTCAGTCAAGGTATCTGCAGGGATGGCGTCTGCACCTGCTCTCGCGGTGAGCCCATCCTGCGAGGGAGCCGCAGCCACGGGTGCGATGCCCCCTGGACCTCTCAAACACAGTTTTACCATTTTTCAGGTGCTGCTAAGCTACTCCGAGCCCTTGCTGGAGGTGGTGCGCGGAATGTCTCAGACGGACCCGGTGAGAACGGGCTCACCGCTTCCGCGCAGGCCCCATCGCTGAGCAGCGCGCACGCCGCGTTTGAGACAGATTCACATGAAAATCTTCTCCGACTGAGCGTCACGCGCAAACCCTGGCAGGTGCGTCTTTGGGTGTGCGGAGCGGCGCTGCTATTGTCGGCGGCCCTGCTGTGGCGCACCTTCTCACGCCGGCGGACATACTTGGTGGACTACTCAGTCTACCGTTCGCCTGACAGGTAGCGGTTAGATGCCTTCAGCGGCCCGCACACAACCGATTACAGGTCGTTCCATCGCTTTTTGACAGCTAGCCCCTGCAAAAGCAGCATCAAATGCGCGCTGGACGACTGTCGCGAGGCCGCAGCAGGACGAGGCTGAGACGGGAGAATTTTGGCAGGGTGAAGGCGTAGCAATCATAGTTGCTGTCAGCGATGCTGCCAGGAGGCGATGGTTCCTAGAAACAGTCCTAGCACCTGGCTGCGAGCTGCGGGACGGCGTGCTGCCCGCGTGGCTCGTTGTGGCATGCTGCTGGAAGCTCCTGTCTACCGCACCAGCGGGTCCCTCGCGGGCCGGCCTTCACCGCTTGCGGGTGCAGCGGCGGTGATGCAGGCGGCTCTATGCGGTTGCGAACCCGTGCAAAGGCGCATGCTCACAGTAAGTTGCAAGCAGTCGCCTGCCGACCCTTGCGGCCTCCCAACACATCCCGCCACACCCTCGCCGCACCCTAAAAACGCTCTCAGCTGGAAGGTGTCCAAGAAGGAGTATGACGCCATCGTGGCTTCCACAAACAACTTCAGCCCAGAGTCGCTGCAGTTCATGTCGAAGGTCCTGGCGCGCAGCGGCCTGGGCGACGAGACCTATGCGCCCCCGTCGCTCACCAACGTGCCCATGTCGCTCAACATGGCGGCGTGCCGCTTTGAGTTTGAGTCTGTCGCGTTTGGCGCGGTCAAGGACCTGCTCAACAAGGTCAACGTCAGCCCCAAGCAGATCGGCGTCGTGATCACCAACAGCAGCCTGTTCAACACCACGCCGTCCCTCAGCGCGACCATCATGAACCACTTTGGGATGGGGTCCAACACCATCAACTACAACCTCGGGGGCATGGGCTGCTCAGGTGTGCAGTCCTGCCGCCTGGCGCAGCCTGCCTTGCTCGTTTCTGTGCTGTGAGGCTGCTGGGTGATGTTGACGGTTTCCAGCGGCTGCAGCAGGATGTTCTGCCCTGCTTTGATCTATACTAGCCAACAGAAACGCAACATCCTGGGCACCCTTGCGGCGTTGCGTCGGTATTTGACCCTTTTGTGCTGCGACGCCGCGCCAACCCCCACCACAGCCGGCGTCATCGCGGCAGACCTGGCGCGCCAGATGCTGGAGATCTACCCCAACACCTACGCCCTGGTGGTGTCAACGGAGAACCTCACCTACAACTGGTACCCCGGGACAAACCGCGGCATGCTGGTCACCAACACCATCTTCCGCGTCGGTGGCGCCGCGCTGCTGCTCTCCAACAAGCGGCAAGACAGCTGGTGGGCACTGCAACCGGGCACCATGGCTGGGGCATTTTTTGGGGGGTGCGTGGGGGGCAGGGGTTCATTGAAAGCCGCAGACGCAGTGCAGAGTGGTTGAGGCGGCAGAGCCATAGGAGCCTGTGGGGACACTGCATCGTTGAAACCGACTCGACCACACCAGACCAACCCAAACCCACACAAATCAAACCAAACATCCGGATGAATCCCCTTACTTAACCCAGGCGGTCCAAGTATGAGCTGCAGCACGTGGTGCGCACCAACCTGGCAGCCAACGATGCGGCCTTCAACTGCGTGTTTGAGGTGGAGGACGAGGCGGGCGTGAGGGGCATCCGCCTGGGCAAGGAGCTCATGGGTGTGGCAGGGCAGGCACTGAAGAAGAACATCACCACCCTGGGGCCCAAGGTGCTGCCCCTGAGCGAGCAGCTGCTGTTTGCCGCCAACATGCTGGCGCGCAAGGTGTACGGCTCAAAGAGGGTCAAGGCGTACGTGCCGAACTTCAAGAAGGCCTTCAACCACATCTGCATCCACACAGGTGGGTGGATTTCTGTTCTGGGGGGGGGGGCAGGGGTTGCGCACAAGAGATTTTTTTGGCCGCCCAATGCTGAGCGGCCAAACATCTTTTGGCATGACCCCTAATGCATCACCCAACGGACACCACGCGTGCTTCAACTTCTTGAAAGCCACACTCGCACGCGCAAACATGCAACCTGCCCTCCAACCCACCCGCAGGCGGCCGTGCGGTGATTGATGAGATTGAGAAGCAGCTGACCCTGGGCCGCGAGACCGTGGAGCCCAGCCGCGCCTCCCTCTTCCGCTTTGGCAACGTCAGCAGCAGCAGCATCTGGTACTGCCTCGCCTACATTGAGTCGTACCGCGGCCTCAAGCGCGGCGACACGGTGTGGCAGCTCGGCTTTGGCAGCGGCTTCAAGTGCAACAGCGCGGTGTGGCGCGCCAACCGGCGGATTCGGGACTCGCACTCGGCGTGGGAGGGCTTTGACGTGGAGCACATGGTGGGCTGTGGGGGTGGTGCTCGGGGCGGGGACACGCTGGGAAGGTGGATGGTGGAGTGATGTGGGCGAAAAGGCTCAAGGCTGGCTGTGATCGCCTGGGCGGGAGCTGTTGATGCCAGCACCTCCTAGGACGTGCGACCTCTGCTTTCGCCTTCTGCTGTTGCTTGACCGCGTCCTGCAACCCTCCACCCCTCACCAAACCGCCCCAACTTCCACAGTACGAGCAACTGGCCAAGATGCCCTGAGCACTGCTGACCAGCGACGGCCATTGGGAGGGCGCCGCCGTGGCCGGCAGCATCTTGAACCTGCCGCCAGCCGCGCCCTGCTGCTGTCGCAAATTGACTCATTTGGCCTGCCTGGCCCTTCCTTGCGGAGGGCGGGAGGGCGGCGCTGGGGTGGCAGGCTAGCAGGCCAGGCGGGGGGGTGCTCTTTCTGAGGCCCCCCAACTGTCCCCCCCTGCCCCCCTACATTTACTTGCCCGGGTCCCAGGGGCAGCCTCTTTAAGGGTCGCCCCTCGCAGCATGCACTCCCTCTTGACGGGTCCCTCACCTTGTCACACGTCGCCTGCCGCGCGCCCGCACGCGCTTGCTGCGGGCGCCGCGCTGCGCTTGAGGGTCACTTCGCGCTCGGGCGTTTTGAGGCGGCCATGCGCGCTGTTTGTGCATATGACGTTTGGAGCACTGCATACTTCCCGTTTGGTGCTGCTGAAAGAAGGGCCGCATGTCTGCTGCCGGGTGCTGACTGGCGGACCTATCCAAAACACCCTCACACACCCACACACAGCACGCTGAATGCCGGTCCCCCGTATCATTGGGGAAAGCAAACGCGATTTAGATGTACACTTCATTGTTTGCACGGATGTGTATGTTGATTGTGGTGCGGTGGTGTGGGCCACGCGCAGGGTCACAGATGCGCGAGCGACTGTCGCAAGAGGGACTTGCTTTTTGCACACACACCCTCTCGCATGCCAGTCGAGACGCGCACCACCTGCCCGCTGCGGCTGTCGCGCGGCGCTCGTCTGCCCCAGCCGCGAGGCCTTTCACTTCCCAAACAACGAACGATGCGAGCGCACGTGCGCGCGCACCATGAAAAACATCATAAGCCGCAGCGCGCTGCTTCCCAATTACACATAACGAGTGCTTTGTACGAACAGTGATTTACTTAGAGTAATGCCAACCATTTGATGTCGTAATGCAGGGTGTGGTGATGGCTGTGTGTGAGAGCAGGCGGACTTGACAGCAGTCTGCTCCTGCGTCAGTTTGTATCCTCAGGACATGGTGGTGCGCGGTGAGACACACAGGTGTTGTGCCGCGTCGAGGCGCTGTGTTGAGCACACGTGCAACGGAGCAGCCACTGCGAAAATGGGAGCGTGGGTGCCGGGGGTTGGGATCAAGCCGTCGGCGGCCCGTGAACGCGGTCTGCTTATTGCCTGAGCACGCAGCAGCGCGGTGTCCAGCAACCCTTGTCTAACACCTCACTGCTGCCTGTGGGTAAGGCAGCTTGACAAACGGTGCTCAGATCAATGTGGTGTCCCAGTCGTGCAGGGGCAGATTCACCATACCCCTCCCCCCCACCACCACCCCTCACCGGCCCCAAAACTAACAAGTTGTGGTGACCGTTGCAGAATTGAAGCGTGTGCATTCTAAACCGTGCCTCGCGGCATTGCCTAGCACATGCGTTTTGAGTGTGTGATAGCAACAGACCGTACCGGTGCCTACCGTTCTCACCCAGCATAATGCCTGTCCGGTGGCCAGCACCTGGCCAGTCGCGCCGCAAGACTGGCGTGCGCTGGCACGCTGAGCCACGTTGATATAGACAAAACTTCTGGAATATTTTGGGGACATGCCCTCCACTGGGCCTGCTGCATTGACCTACTATTCCCATTGGCACCTTGTTCCAGCCATGCCTTCAAAGGCAACATGCATTTTACTCTTGCATTGTGGCTAGCGGTTCTTCCCACCCCCTTAACTTTTAAAGCGATTCAGAACTCTTGGCAAGAATTGCCTGGAAAATTCTTGGAGCAGTAAAAGGGACCCACACAGCCGCCCACATTATCACACACAGCCGTCCAGCAGCTGGCGCTCCTGCCTGTCCATCTCCTCTGCCTCCCGCACGATGGCCTGCATCTCCCTGTACTTGGGGCCGTAAAACCCCGACTCTGCGCGCAGCCATGCCGCGCGCACCCAGCCGGCGGTGGCGCGGCAGCCGCCCAGGGCAATGACTCCCGCAGCGCCGCCCAGGACGACCCCCGCCAGGGCCCCGATCACCACGCCGGTGGTCAGCACGATGCCGCCCGAATACGCGGCCTTGCCCAGGAAGCTGGTCGGCTGCCAGGCGGCGCGGCCCTCGGCGCCACAGGGGCCGCTGCTGGCATCTGTCACGTCGGTGCCATCGCTGCGGGACGCCTCCGGGCAGTCGTCGCCGCCGTTGGTGGCGGCCGGTGGGGCCTCCGGCGTGGGCACGGCGCCGTCGGTACACCCGCGGCCCGAGGCGGCGGCCACGCCGTCAGCAATAGAGGCGGCCACGGGCTCCACCACGCACGCGGCAGGAGGGCTGGGGGCCGGCACAGCCGGCGCCTGTTGCTCGCCGCTGCCCAGCGGCGCCATGGAACTGCTGCGGGGCAGCGACGCCGAGCTGCGGCGCCGCAGGCTGCTGAGGCTGCGGCCCAGGCTGCCCCTGCCCACAAGGGTGAAGGAGCCGCTGAGGCGCGCACAGCGGTCAGTGGTGGTGGTGCTGCTGGAGGTGGTGCCGCTGCCGCTGAGGGAATCCTGGCTGAAAGAGGGAATCCTGGCGGCGGCGCTGGCGGCGCGCGAGGCGGTGAAGGAGCCGCTGCCGCCCGTGCTGTCGTCGCCGCCGTCGGTGCCGGCGTTGCCGCCGACAGTGCCGTCGATGGGCCAGAGCAGGGCGCAGTCGAAGGAGGAGCTGCGGCCCAGGGCAAAGCTGGAGCCGGCGGAGGAAGGAAGGGACAGGCCGCCCGAGCGGCGGCTGCCGCCGCTGCTGCGGCGCCGGAACGCGCGCAGGGTCAGGGCGGTGGGTGGCAGTGCGGCTGTGGTGCTGCCCTGCTGCAGCCCCTGCTCTGCGCTGCGGTGCGCGCCGACGTCGTGGCCGGACGAGGAGCGCGCCAGGGTCCTGTCCTTGGTGGCGGCCAAAGGGCTGCTGATGAGGCCTTTGGTGGGAGCTGGGGCGGGGATGGCGCGAGCGGGAACGGCGGGCGGGGCGGGGCTGCACGCGCCGGCGGCCTGCGCGCAGCGCCTGAGTGCGCGCCGCTGAGC
>NW_014013499.1:33943-42070 GCF_000611645.1 Monoraphidium neglectum
CCGCCTCCTCTGCAGACGTCGGCGCGGCAGCGCGCGCAAGGGCGTCTGCGCGGCGCCTCTCTGCAGCCGCGGCCGCGCCGACGCCCGCTGCCGCTCTGTGGCGGATGCTCTGTCCATGATCATGCTGGAGGAGTGTTTAGGGCGGGGTGGTGGTGCGCGGTGGGGGGGGGGGTCCATGAGTTGAGAGCTGCCGGAAGGTGGCGGGCGGATGGCGGGCGCAGGCGGGGCAGTCCAGTGGAGCAGCCACAGCGCTCAAGGCGCTCTGGCAGGCGCCCGACCGCCTTACCTGCTTCTGGCAGCTCTTTGAGGCGTTCTTGTCGCGCCTCATGGTGGCGCTGGCGTGTTTGGAGACGGGCATGGTGGCTGAGTCCGGGCGGGTTTGTTTTCCGAAGGTGGTTGGGTGTTGGTGAAGGCTGATCGTTTTGGACGATTACATTCTGTTCCAATTTTCGCCATGTCCTCAACAAGGGCGCGTTCGGACTCTGCAGGCCACCTGCCTGCAGGACTCCCGCGCAATGCTCACGCCTCGTCAGCAGATAGAGCCAACGCGCCAGCCTTGCAGCGGTGGGGCCCCCTGCTGCGCTGCCCCTGCCTGTGGTGACGCCAACATGATGACGGCAAGCAAATGTCCTGGCACAGGCAGGCGTCACTCGCGGGGGCCATCGCTGACATGCACTGCAAGGGGCTGCCTCTCTACATTATGCTCAACCCCTGCTGGGCGGCTCCACAAGCAGGCGACAGTGGGGCGCTGCAACAAATCCTGCACTCTTTGGTCCTGGGCTCAGCGGCTCGCAAACCTGCAGCTTCCTGGATGGCCGGCGCTCACAGCGCGCAGGCGCGAGCTTGGCGGCGGTTGGGCTGTTGGAGTGGACGCTTGTCCTGCGCAGCGGAAGCACTCCCAAGGCGCCGCACAGTGACTCCAGTGCAAACTCCTAAAGCCCTGTGGCATCATGCGGGAATGCGCCAGGTCCCAATGGCGCCTGCTTTACTAACAAAAGTTACAAATATGTGCAGTTTGTGTTGATGAAATTACCGCACTCATCGTCCTGGAGGGGCAAACAGGCATGAGTTGCCAAGTGTCCAGGCACACAAGAGGGCCAACGGCAACAACAAAAGAATGCATGAAGAGGCAGCAGAAGCAGGCAAAAGTGCATGCCGCAACTCAACCACGACATTCGGAGACAACAAAAGAGGGCAGGCAAGAAACGGGCCGAGGAGGCCAGCAGCAATCCTGCCGCGTGGTTCAGGCCCACCACGGTCCCAGTAACGCAGCACACCCCACCCCCAGGTGCTGGCTGCCACAACAGCACACGCATGACCCAAGCAAGGAGGCATGTGTGCGCTGCACGATGCCTTCTCGGCGCGGTCTACAACACACATGCTTCAGTGTGGCGCGCTGGTGATTTAGTCAAGGAGCGGTTCGGGATCCAAGCCTGCTGCCCTTAGTGTACCCAGGTTCCCACACAGTCTCCCCATGGCAGAGCCGGATGAACGCTTCACAATCCAAGCCATCCCAATGGCCCTTACACATGCAGGCAAAAATCAATTGCGGCACCAGGGTCAATCAAAACAAACGGATCATGAGTGTCACAGCCAAAGCAGCAGACGCCCATTGCCGCATGCAAGCGCTGTGCTGCAGTCAAACCATTTGACACAGAGCAAGGAAGCCATGCGACCAACAAAGGTGGCAACGCAGCTGGACCATGGGACAACTCCCCGATCACGAAAAGACCAGCAGACAGGGCTATCCCCGCTGCAAACCAGCCACCCAGCAGCCGCGCTTGCCAAACCCACTCTGCCTCCCCCCTTGCATCGCTGATGACACGCGCCTCCAACTGCCGCCGCTCATCACTTGTCGCCCGTGGCCTTTACCTCAGCGCTGCTGCCAACCGCCACGGTCATGCGTGCGAGCCAGTCGCCAATCTGTAGCAGGCGGTGCGGTGTCAGGGGCCGGTGCCAGGAACGCAGTTGACCGAGCGCGCCATCCACGAGCATACAACACACCCACACCCCTGCACACCGAAGCCCACCACCCCAGGCTGCTCTCTGCCCCTCCCTACCCATCAGCTGGCAACGCCATACGCCTTGCCCGCCGACCCCCACAAAGCAACGACAGCCCCCCCTGGCACAGCTGCACGCTGCCCCACTCCGACACCTGCGGCGCTCTCAATGCGCACACACGCCCCCGCAACCCCCTTGATCCAGCCATGTGCGCACCTTGGTGTAGGCCACCACATCGTTGTACGTCGGCGTCCCCTGCACCGCCCGCAGCACGCCGTACGCTGACAGGTCAGCGAGATTTGGGGCTGAGCCCCCCAGGAAGTCGCGGCCACCCAGGGCCGCCACAAACTTGTCCACCTCACGATACAACGCATCGCGAAGGTCGCCTGGCGCGCGGGGCGGCGCAGAAGGCGCGCGGTTGGCGCGGACCCGCGTTTGCTCGCATGCAGGGTGGCGGGAGGGCACGCGAGGCGGCCCGTGCCGCGGTAATGCTGCACGCGACGCAAAACAGGATGCTCGACCCACACGGTCGCGCCGTGTGTTCCGCAACAGGCCCCAAGCTGCGGCCAGGGCATGAGCAGCTGCCAAACCCGTGCCAGCGCCCACCGTCGATGCCGTACTTCTTGGGCATGCCCTTGCCGACGCGCCACATGATGAGGGACCCCCCCAGCCGCACCGCCTGCTGGCTGGCCCAGTTCCAGTGGGACTGGCCCGCGATGTAGCTGAACGTGTCCCACGTCTCACTGCGGTGTGCGGTGTGTGTGTGTGTGTGTGAGTGTGTGTGCGTGTGTGTGTGTGTGTGTAGCGTAGAGTAGCAGGGTGCATGGGTGCGACCAGCCCGCAGGGAGGGGAGAGCGCAATGACGTCATGTGGGCGCCGGAGGTGTCCACGCGGCTTGCAGGACAAGAGTGTACGCAATTGAGCAGCGGATGGTGCCAAGCCGCGGCAGCAACAGGGCCCTGCCGCTACCACTCAACATCCGCCGCTGGCAAGCACCTGCCCTCCCCGGCGTACTGCTGCGCCTCCCCAAAGCTCTCCCAAGCCCAGGGCCCCAGAAGCTCACTCCCATGAGCGGTAGATGTTGGCGGTCAGCAGCCGCACAAACCGCTCGTCCACCCAGCGCCGCCACTGCGCCTCCTCCTCCGCGCTCTGGCCGCCGCTGCTCGTCTCGCCGCCGCCGCTGCCGCCGCGGCGCAACCTGCGGGGCAGCAGGCCACAGCCAAACCTCAGCTGCGCCTGTCCCGACACGCGTCCTCAAGCATGCAGAAGCGCCCCTGCAATGGCGCCCGAGACCCTCCCAGCAGGCCGCCTCACCAGCCGCTCTGCTTGGCAGTCGCAGGCGCCGCCGCGGCGGGCGCCTTGGCGCGCCCCGCCGCCTCCAGCTCCGCCGCGAGCTCGCTCATGATGGCGCTGCTGTCCATGGCCACCCGCTGGCCGGCGTCCATCTTGATGACCGGCACCTTGCGGTAGGTGGACCACTTGAGCTCCGCCTTGGTCAAAGGGTTGACCTCCACGGTCTCGTAGGGCAGCTGCACGCGCGTCGACCGCGCGAGCCGGTGCGCGGGCCGGGGCGCGAGGTCAGGCGCGACCGGGCGCGTGCGTGGACATGGGGTGCGCGCGGCTTGAGCCGCCACCGCGCCAGTGCTTGCCGAGGGTTGCTGAAAAGCACCTACAGCCTTGGTCCGGCAGAGCTGACCCGGCGCGTCATGATCCAGCTCTCTAGGCACGCACTGGTCAACCCCTGTCTCCTCTCTGCAGCACCCAACAGCATTCACCTTGTAATAGTCTAGCATGGCCTTGACCTTGCAGCAAAAGGGGCACACCTCATACTGGTACAGCACAATGTCACGTGGCAGCCGCCCGCTGGCCGTAGGCCGTGCGTACGGGTCAGCAGGCGGCTGCGAGGGCGCCTGCTTGCGCGGCGTCGGCGGCGCGGGGCCAGGAGGTTGGTGGCTCGCAAATATGCCAAGGTAGGCGCTTGCGATCAGGCCGTATGCGTTTGGAAGGCGCGCCACAAGCGACTGCCACACAACCACCTCACCACTGGGACCGAAGCGTCGGCCTGCGCCTGCCCCAAGGACGACGAGCTTGTGAACGCGGCGGCTGCGGCAAATGTAAAAGCTGCAGCTGCAAATCCTGACGCGCCTTGGCTTTGCCGATTCCCGGAGTTGCTGCGCGAGGGAGCGAAAATCGTCAACATGATCTGAAACGCCCCGTCGTCCAAGATCAACACCAAATTAACTCACGTGATATTAGCAGCCCATGCCACATGCCGCGCCTGCAGCAGGGCTGGCACTCCAGCCTGCAGGGCTGGAAGTGCGCGCAAAGCAGGGATCGCAGCCCGCAGCAGCATCCTGCTGTTCAAATGGACACACAGATGAGCTATGGGTGTGGGCGAAAGTACAGAGCAATCGGATCGCCTCGATGCAGTGGTCGTCATCGTCGTCGGCACTGGCGTCACTGCCATGAGTGCGCCACTCGCCGCCACTTCGCCTGGTCATGGCACAGTTTGTTTCATTAAAGGAGCTCATACAGCGCAGGCCGTGCCAACTTTGACATCAAAAACCTACCTGGCTGGTCCTGGCTGCTATCACAGATGGCTAGTGCCGGATGAGCAGGTGTCCCCGGCGTGCCGTCACACCTGACACGCAGGGGCTGTCAGCGCAGGCGCAGTCGACCAGCCACCAGACGGACACGCCTCACCCAGGAGCCCCACACATTTTGACGCAGAAAATCTTTTACAGCGCTGCTACAGGCGACTGATCAGCACCCTGAAGTGCAGCACAGCAGTCGACCGATGCTGCAAGTCAACATGGCCTAGGCCCGATCAAGATCAGGCGAGTCGCCTGCAAACAGGGCCTCCCGCAAGTTGGCCCACACGTCCAATGCATAAGCGCCCAAAAGGCGCCACCCTACTTGCGCAGCGGCCGCAGCGCCCACGCACCCCCGGCAAGCAGCAGGTTGCGCGGGCTGAACGCCACGTGCGCCACTGGCGTCGCGCGCGTGCGCCACACGCGCAGCTGCTGGTACGGCCGCTGCCCCCCCTGCCCGCCTCCCCCACCGAGCTGCGCTTGCTGACCGCCGCCGCCGCCGCCGCCGCCGCCGCCGGCCGCCGTGCCGTCCTCCGACAGGCGCGCGCCGCCAGGAGCACCAGCAGAGCCCACCATCGCCGCAGCCTTCGCCCCCGCTACGAGCGCCACCATCGAATTGTCTGCGGCGGGGGCGCTCCACAGCCGCAGGGTCAGGTCGGCGCCGCCAGAGGCCAGGACGGAGCCAGCGCCGCGGCTGTATGACAGCGACCAGACGGGGCCCTCGTGGCCTTCCAGCAGGGCCACGCGCCTGTGCATCACGGGGTGGGCGTGTGTGTGTGATTGTGTTATTGTGCGTGTGTACGTGGGCATGTTTGTGATTTTGTGTAAATGTGTGTGTCAGTAAATGTGGGGGGGGGGGGAGGAGCAGGGCCAGCAGGTGCTGTGTTTTGGAAGCGGTGAGCGGGCCGATCAAGATGATGCCGGCTGGCAGAGTACGGGAGCCAGCCCGCACGCGCTGCTCGTCTCAACCCAGGGAGCTCTAGTTCCGCCGGCCGCGTGCTATCTGCGTGCCGAGCCAGAGAGGCGGCGGCCTCACTTTGCCGAGGCAATGTCGTAGACGCCGATGCTGCCGTCCTCCGCCGCCGCTGCCAGGTGGCGCCCGTCCGGCGCGAACGCAAGGGCCGTCACGCCGCCGCCGCCGCCGACGCCGCCGATGACGCGCGCCGCGCGGCCGCGGCGGACGTCCCACAGCCTCACGCTGCGGTCGGCGCCGCCGGTCGCGACATAGTGGCTGTTGGGGTGCCACCCCACGACATCCACGTCCGACGCGTGGCCTGGCGGCGAGGGGTGGTTCGGGAGTGCGGTTCTGATGAGGGCGTAGCATTGCTGACAAGCAGCCCACCCTCCCCAGCGTACCCATTGGGGCGCTGCGCATCGCAAGCTGGCACAAGAGGACTGGGCAAACTCTGCCTGACAAGCCACCTGATTTCCCTGTCTGCACAGCCATAGCGGCAGTGTCCACACCCCCCACCCAAAAGAAAATTTGGCTCTCTGCGCCACCCACAACGCACGCATGCCCCCACCTGCAAGCACCCTCAGCGGCCGCGCGGCAACCTCTGTCGCCCAGATCCGCGCCGTCCTGTCCGCGCCGCCGCTCACAAAGTAACCGCCGTTGGGGCAAGCCGCCACCGCCCACACCGGCAGCACGTGCCCGCGGTACGCTGCGAGGCAGCGCCGCAGCTCGGGGCTCCACACGCGAACGGCGCCGTCGCCGGCCGCCGAGAGCAGCAGCTGGCCGTCTGCGGTGAAGTCCAGGTCATGGACGGCTGCGGTGTGGCCGTACAGGTGGGTGGCGGCGCGGTCCGCCAGGTCAGCGAGCTCCTCCTGGGGGTGAGGGGTCGTGGGGGGGCCGTTGAGTAATGTTGACGAGTCACATTGAGAGTGATGCGGGGTGAGGATCTGTGAGCAGTGCAAGTTTTGCTGGTAAATTTCGAAATTGAGAGACGCATTATAAAAGTGGGCCTGTGGGTGCGTTCACACAACGCAAGCTAGATGGGCAAAGGACATGGGGACAGGGGCCTGAAGGCACGCAACAAATGTGTCGGTGTAGCTGCGCTGGGGAAAGCGTCGACAGGCGGAGCGTCTGTTGTTGGTGGCTTCTGGAGCCATTCAGTGCACCCTCACTGAAGAAGGGCGCGAAGCAACCACGTCGCCACGCACAGCCCTGCAGCAGAGGCCTCGGAGACAATGGCCACCCAGCCAGGCGCTCCGCCAGCGGTCTGACAGGGCCCGCCCGCTGCCCCGCATGGCCCCCGCACCTCCAACTCCTCCTGCTCGTCCGCCGGGTCCTCGTCAGCGTCGTACCACCCGTCCTCCCCTCCCTGCTGCGGCTGCTGCTGCTGCCGCCGCTGCCGCCGCGCGTCGGAGCGCCGCTGCAGCTGCTTTGCCTGAAGGGTGCGCGCCCTACCCAGGGACTGTGCGCAGCGCGCCAGGTCCGGGAGAGGCGGCGAGGCGGGTGCCGGCAGGCGGCATCACATTTGCGGCGCTTCATGCGGCTGGGAAACAGCCTAGATCCAGGCAGGCTTGCCTAGATACACCAGCCTCGCGCTGCAAGGTAACCCATCACAAGGCAGCAACAGCATACAGCCCTCCTGCCCAGCAGGCCGACAGCGGCGGTGCCGGTGGCAGGAGGCCCACCTGCAGGTTGAACAGCCGGATGGACGAGTCCGCAAACCCGGCCGCCGCGTGCCTGGTCCAGGGGTCAAACGCGAGCGAGCAGCAGCTCTGCCGCGAGTTGGTGAGGGTGAAGAAGCAGCAGGAGGGCGGCTCCGAGGGCGACACGTCCGCGCGGTTCTCAATGCTCTCGAAGACTTCGCGGCGCATGGCGTCAGAGAAGGGCAGCAGCGGGATCTGTAGGGCAGGAGGGTCGCGGTGGTGCGTTGCGTGGGGTTGGAGGGGGGAGGGGGCTGTAGCTGCTGGTCGTCAAAGTGCGATGTGTCACGTGCGCGCACGCGTGTGTGTGTGCGTGTGCGGATGTGTGTGTGCGTGTGTGTGTGTGTGTGTGTGTGTGTGTGTTGTAACAAGCTTTAGTGCATGCAAATCGGCATAGGCAGCCTCCATCGCAGGTCCCATCCTCTGTGAAGGCGCAGGCCCCTCAGCACGGCACGACGCCGTGGCCCCAAGCCGTGCCCCACCTGCGGGTCGACCCGGCTCTCCTCTAGCTCCCGCCGCTTGGCTTTGACCGCCGCAACCGCCTTGTCCCTCGCCGCCTTGGCGCGCCGGCTCAGCTTCTCCACGCCGGCCCCACCCGCCTGCGCCTCCGCCCCGCCCGCCGCCCCGCCTGCCGCCAGCTGATCGGCGCCCGGCACCGCAGGCTTGCTGGCCCCGTCAGCGCCATCGCCGGCCGAAGCGGCGGCCGCCGCTGCAGCTGCCGCCGCCGCCTTTTCGGCTTCCTCCTCCAGCTGCAGCTTAGTGACAGCGTATGCATCCTCCAGGTTGTATGCCTCCCCCTTGAGCAGGCTCAGCACGAGGGCCCCCTGGTTCACGGACGCGGCGCTCTCGCTGGCGCGGCCCTAGGGGTTGGGGGGCACACAAG
>NW_014013498.1:0-7013 GCF_000611645.1 Monoraphidium neglectum
CCCTAAACCCTAACCCTAAACCCTAAACCCTAGCAGCCGAGGGACCTAGTAATCATGACGACGTCGTCAGGATAACTACATCGACCAAGGGGGCAGTGCAAGGTGGCTTGGCACTCCAGCCCAGGACTGCAGCAACCACTGAGCACGAAGCTGCAAAACCCCACGCGTCCTAGGCCCCAAACCTGAAAGACAAAACCCAGCCCAAGGCAAACAGGGTTTAGAGTTTAGGGTTGAAGGGTTTCCTGATTAGGGGTAAGGGTACCAGGGGTTGGAGGTTGGGGTTCAAGCAGTGCATTCCGGGCACCATCCAGCTAGCAGCAGCCGCGGGACCTAGTAATCATGACGACGTCGTCAGGATAACTGCAGCGACCAAGGGGGCAGTGCAAGGTGGCTTGGCACTCCAGCCCAGGACTGCAGCAACCACTGAGCACGAAGCTGCAAAACCCCACGCGTCCTAGGCCCCAAACCCTGAAAGACAAAACCCAGCCCAAGGCAAACAGGGTTTAGGGTTTAGGGTTGAAGGGTTTCCTGATTAGGGGTAAGGGTACCAGGGGTTGAAGGTTGGGGTTTAAGCAGTGCATTCCGGGCACCATCCAGCTGCAGCAGCCGAGGGACCTAGTAATCATGACGACGTCGTCAGGATAACTGCAGCGACCAAGGGGGTGTGGGGGTTTGCGACCACGGCTGCAGCTCAGTGCTGCACTGCCTTGGGCAAACCCAGCAGTCAGCCGCAAGTTGATTGGCAGCCGGTTCCAGCAGCTTGCCTCGCGCTTTTGATGAGTGGTGGTGACACTAGTGAGGCATTGACAAGGGTCATCCGAGGCTCCTAACTAAAAGGACTGGAAGCTCAGTGGGAAAGGGCTTGAATCAGGGTAGGATCTTTGGCTTTTTTCTCAGACGTTGTATTACAAGGGCAACTTGCACCGTCTTCATGATTTACATAAAGCAACGTGTGTGTCCAACACTTATGATTACAGTAGTCCACAAACTTATCGCGCAAGATCTCATGATTGACACGCAAAGACACTGAATCAACAAGGAACACAACGTTGTTGAACTTGATAACTTTATGCCTGAACGCCAGGCCCGCGATCACGCAGTCAGATCTTGATAGGCGGCGCTGGCGCAG
This sequence comes from Monoraphidium neglectum, assembly GCF_000611645.1. NCBI lineage: Eukaryota > Viridiplantae > Chlorophyta > Chlorophyceae > Sphaeropleales > Selenastraceae > Monoraphidium > Monoraphidium neglectum. The sequence continues at coordinate 1,130 of NW_014013498.1, forward strand.
CTGGCGTAGGCATCCACCATCTCCGCGCACGCCCACGCATCCTGCACCATACAAGACAAGCAGTTGCAAGTGACGACATGTCTATATTAGAGCAACAAGGAGGCATGGGCATTTATGTTGACGACAGCAATATTGATGAGCGCAGACGAGCCGTAAGCCCGCTCATTTCCCAAGGTCAAGGCCCGCGCCCACCTGCTTGTGGTGTTGATAGCAGTTGATGCACGCATCCCGCTCCCGCTGGCATGGCACCTCACGCGCGGGAGTGCTGGGGGAGAATTGCATGGCAACAGAAGGGTGTAAGGATGAGGCTTTCACGGTTGGCACTGCGTTGCATACATAGGCATGAGTAAGCCAGTGATGGTAGTAGCACAAGGCGGCAAATTGCGACTGATGCAACTCGCCAAGCTAGTCGAACCTCACAAACCCCATTCACAGCATCTTTGATAGCATTCCCACCCGCCCACCTGTACTCGCGCCGAATGAGGTCGTCGGCTGCCGCGGCTACCTTCTCCATCTCCTGCTCCTCAGCCTTGAGCAGCAGCGACCCAACGCGCCTGCTGGCTGCCAGCGCCCCGCGCAGCTCTGGATCCAGGGAAAAGGCCGTCATGTCTGGTGGTGTGAGCGGCAAGCGGCCTAGGCCGGCGCCCTGGGGGCCTCTGTGCCGTGTCGGGAAGCCCGTGTGTCGGGGGGTGTCAGGTGTAAATGTGAATTGCAGGGTGGCCCACGAACCTTGGAATTAGCAAAGATACCCATATGCATGGCAGTGCGTATGCTCATCCTACAGCGTTCCCAGGATGAATTGCCGTGTGCAAAAAAAGTGATCCGCTGTCAAGCCCTGTAAGCCCACCTCTGTCGGCAGTCTGATGAAAAATCCTGTCACAGACACATCCTATGGTTGCGTGCCATTGCACAGCCCTACAACCCCGGCCCCTCACCGCTGTGGTCGCCGCTGCTGCTGCGGCTCCTCCCGCTTGATGCCGGCCAGCTTTTCAAGTAGCTTTATGCTGATCTGGATCTGCGCGCAAATCAGAGCCGGTGCTGGCATTTTGGCACACAGCAGAATGTCAGCAGCATACATCTTACCATTCAATCAAATGTGGTGTGCCAGGCGAGGTGTCCAACAGCGTCCCCCACCCACCTTGATGCTCTCCATGGCTGGCGCGCACCGCACTCGTCCGCTGCAGGTCCGCTGCTGCTGATCGACGACACGCGCTTGCTGCTCAACGCACTTGCTGTGGCAGGAGGGCGCTTGCAACCCTATCCGGTTGCGGGCACGATCAGGCTGGCGTGCTCAGCTTCCAGTCGGCGACACCGTTCCTTAAAGTGAGGCAGTGAGAGTAAATTGATTGCCAGATCACAGCTACAAGCGTCACCCATGGGTTTTTAATTTGACAGTCATATATCGCGGTCATCCTGTCATTTTCAGCGTTCATTGCGCTCTCGCTGTGACCCGACATGATCTAGTGACTGCGTCGACGGCTCATTACTAACAGACGCGGTGGCTCGTACCGCACACGAATCGCCCTTAAGATTTAGAAAATGCACAGGTTTATCGACATGCATATATCATCCTGCGTGTAAGCCATGCCCTCTTTACTGAGCCTCAGCCAGGGCCACCCTAGCTTCAGCCACATCATCAGCCACAGGCACTCCAACTCTCAAAGTCAGAATTGCATGCCTGACGTGCAACCGTTTGGCCCCCACACATCATTCAACTCGTCTTCCTCATCGCTAGAGGCGTCAGCGCTGGCGGGGGGCGCTTCCTGCAGTCCGTGTGCTGTACTGTACAGGCCGATGTCACAATGCTTGCGCGTCGGGCGGCCACACTGGCCTGATAATGCAGCCGCACCTGCGAGACGGCCAGGAAAAAACTGCACGCAAACCTGGTGATGCTGCTTCGCTGTGCCAGCAAACATGTACGTCACGAGACGCTACGTTTGTTTGGAAGCTTCATGTTGCCATTCCTTTTTGTGCCTGTCTTGCTGGCCGATTTGCTGGGCATAGCGGTGTGCGCCCCTTGGCGGTGCACAGCCGCGTTGTGAGCAGCCAGGGTGCTAACACAGATGAAATCAGTTGCTGGCCTTCCCCTGTCCTGAGGGGCTGTTGTACCATCCTGTGAAAAGCTAACCACGAGGAAGGACCGGGGGGTCGTCGATGAAGTGCCGTCTGTTGGCAGCGGCTGGATCGCGGTGCTTGAAAGAGGAGTGCCGCGGGAACATCATATACATGTGTGATATAAGCAAGGCTACCGTACGTGCGATACCGTACCGGTATGGTATGTGCTCAGTGCGCACAAGGTGACAACGCCTCGCCTGATTGCATAGCTCATCAAGCATGAAGCACGCACAGTGACATACCTGTTGTTCCACACATTCGAACAACTCTGCAGCATTGGAAGGATGCTGCGCCAGCTTCTCATGTGTTCAGTTGACGCACCCTGCCTGGCCATGAGCATGTGCCTGTTGCATGTCGTCAGAGGTGCGGCGCAAACACGGTTTGGTTGATGCTTTCCTTCGGCCATGCACCATATGATTTGATGTCACAGAGCCACACTTTCAGGCCGCTCAGAGCGACGGTGCCGTACCAACGACATGGAGCCAGATCAGCGCGATCACCTCAGTGGTGTTTTGCTAGAGCTCAGTGTTAATTGAAGCATTCAGAACGGTAGCCGAGCGGCAGCCCCCGGCATTAGGTACAGGTGCGCGCTGTGCTGCACCGTGTGAGCAGGTGGCTCATCAGTGCATGTACCATGTGCAGCACGCAGCAAGGCGAATCAGAGGCTGCCCTGTCCATGCACTACAGGGCGTATCCTTACAACAATTGCGGCGCTCAACCCGCTTGCGTCACTGTGCAGAGGCCGGCGGTGTGTGAGCTCCGCAACAACAGCACCAGCGGCGCTGCGAGGCGACCGCGGGTGCGTCGTTGCCTGCCGGCGGCGACGCAGCCATGGATTCTATAGCATATCTGGAGGAAGCAGTTGAAGTGTCCTTCTCGGAATCGATCGTGGCACGGGACGACGCGCTCGCGGTGCTGTCGGCCGTGCCAGGTCTGGGGCCCCCGGACTTGTGCTGGCTGCAGAAAGGCCGTGGTGCCTGGTCGCCTGGCGACGACGGTGTTGCGGCAGGCTCCCACGGCTACTATCACCACGTGTTGGGCGGCGATGTTAGCAGCACCGGCGCCATCGCTGGGCAGTTTGCCGAGCTGTTGGCAGGCATCGAGCGCCCCGGCTTGCTGGCAGGGCTGTGGAGCGGCTCTGAGCTTTCGATCCAGCGCGGCTTCTACTGCTGCTACGATGCCATCTCGCGCACCGACCTGCGCTGCGAACTCTGTGTGCCCGGCGGCGTGGTGGGCGGTTCGCAAGTAGCAGTGCGATGCGCCAGGGCGGCATGACCTTTCAGTTGTTGGTCGCGCTTGCATGTGGCGCTCCATGCCGGCGGTCGTGCATTGTGCCTTGTGATTGGCCCAATGCGTTGTGTCTGTGCCAATATAATGATTACCTACATGGTGGTTCTGGCTGCGTGCTTTCCTACCTCACAGGTATGCGGAGTAGTGGATTCCGCCGGCAACCTGCATGACGCAAATGATCAGCAACTGTGGCGGCAGGCGCAGGTGCTTTGCGGATTGAACTCTGCCGCCGCCAATGGCCCCCGCGGGTGTGTTGAGTCACTTCAGTCAGGCTTGTATCGTGCTTGGGTTTGAGTGCAGTGCTCAAAGTCGTCCAGTCTTTGATCTGACCCAGATGACACTTCCACTACAGCTGCAGACTCCTGATCGCTCCCTCATCCCAAGGTGTCGGCTTTCGTGCGGGCGCAACTGTACGAACCAGAGATGACACTGAATGGTGGTTGCATCGTGTTCCGCGATCCTGTGGCCTCTCCAGCGGCGGAGCAGCAGCTGTTGGAAGCAGTCCAGGCGCTCTACGCCCAGGGCGTGCTGCCCTTTGCACTGGAGCCTATAAGCGTGTCACAGGGGTGTGGGGCTGCGCCCGAGCATTGCGACCCGGCTCTATTCGCGGTCTGGCATCACTTTAGAAAGATGCAGCGGTGGGACGCGGCGGCAGCATTCTTCTCACGCCTTGCTGGTTGCTACCCGGCGGCGGCAGTGTGGCAGGCGGCGACCTTGCGGGCGGCAGGCCGCGGCGAAGGTGTCATCGAGGTGCTGGGCGCGGCGCTGGAGCGCACCCCATCCAGCCCCCCTTTGCTGGCCGCCATGGCCGCCGAGTGCATGCGCCTGCAGCAGGTGGGGGATCCTCAAAACAGAGAGAAAAGCTGCCAGCCATCACGCTGGTTTGACGTGCTTTGTGGCATGCTTTGTGGAACGGGCACCTGCAGAGAGGATTCCGGGCTGCGTCGTTGCAGCTAACTATTGGTTTTGCCGTCCCCCAACCTGTCAATGCCAAAGGTAGACACTGCGGCGCGGCTGGCGCGCCGGGCGGTGAACGCACAGCCTCGGTGCCGGCCGGCATGGCTCATTTTGGCGCGTTGCTACGCGGCAGAGGGGCACTACCCCGAGGCGCTGGTCACGCTCAACGCAGTGCCAACGCCACCCCTGCCGCGTGACGAGCGCGAGCTGCTGATGGTGGTGCCCCCACCAGAGCCGCAGCGCAACACCACGCCGCAGGTGCACAGGGCGCACTGCCTGTCCAGACCCCGGGGCAATGCTGCACCGGGGTGCTGCTACAGGGTCCGCAGCGTGCCTGTCTGCCGCCGTGTAACACCACTGCAGTCCTCGCTCACCTCTGGTCTTTGCTTGCTGCCGCGAGATCCCCGTCCCCGTCCCATTCCACCGTTCCCACGCCCATCGCCATCCTTCCCAACCCAACCCCTCCACCCGGCACCCCAAGGCCAAGCCGTATCAGCCAGACCTGGAGGCGGCGCGCGCCCTGGCCCTAGAGGATGGCGACACTGGTGGCACGTCGCGGCTGCTGGCCTACCTGCCTGGTGCGGTGCTGCTCAACAGAGAGCCCGCAGACTCGGGGCCCTGGCCAGACCCCTCTCCCAACCGCATCACGCGCGCCGTGCTGGGGGCGGTGTACGGCCAGCTGCAGGACATTGTCGGCGCCATCGGCTGGGTGAGTCTCCGTATAGGCATGCCTCTGGCGGGCGAACAGCGCTCCTGCAATCCACGTCTCCGCCTGGCATTCCCTGCACTTGCTGCAGGCAGCATGCCTGGCTAAGGAAGCCCGCAAGTTGCTGCCAAGGCTTGCAACGCTTGTCTATCACACTTGTGTGCGCGATCGACCATACGTCTTGCCCCCTTGCCTAACAGGATGGCTTCCTGGCGGTGCGGAGCAGCGTATTTGTCATGCATGACACTGCCCGCTCGGCCTCAGCAACAGTCCCCGCCGTTTCAGCTGACGCGGGAACCGCCTCAGCAACTGTGCAGTCTGCAGCCACATGCTCTGTCGACGTTGGCGACAGCACGCGGTCATCTGCTCTTCCAGATGAGACCGCCTGTGCATCTCCCAGCAAAAGGGCACCCTCACCTGCCTCCCTTGTGAATCAGCAGCAGCAGCGGCAGCAGCAGCAGCAGCAGCAGCAGCAGCAGGACCAGCTGGAGGGCAAGTCGAGGATGCAACACGACAGCAGAACGCAAACTCCTGTGTTCCACAATGGCCTGCCGCGGAGCAGCGCCAGCAGCAGTGGCAAGGGTGACGACAGGCCCGACGCAGCGGCATTCTATGCCAGCAGGCTCCAGGCCGCTCTGGGAGGCTCAGGCAGCCCTGCCCTGCCAAAGCATCAGCTTCCGCCGACAACACCGCCACAGCAGCAGCAGCAGCAGCAGCAGCAGCAGCAGCAGGTGCAACTACCATGCAGCAGGACGGCCACGCCTGGCGCCCCTGCCAGCAGCGGCCGCGCGGTGCACGAGCCGATGGCGGGGCGGG
>NW_014013498.1:7483-19689 GCF_000611645.1 Monoraphidium neglectum
GAGCCGATGGCGGGGCGGGTGCTGCTGTTGGGCCGCAGCACACGCCGCTTGGGCCACTTCCGGGACAGGGAGGCTGCCGGGTCGCCGCAACGCTCCTCCTCAGATGGCAGCGGGGCGGTGCAGCACTCGTCGTCGCTGGCCTCCAGGGCGGGCATTGAGGACCTGTCACGGCTGGCCAGCGCTAGCACTCTGGCAGCCCTGCCAACTGACCAGACACGGGAGGAAGAGCTTCGCACCGGCTCTAACCCGCTGCTATGGCAAGCGGTTTTTGGTGGCGAGGGTGCAGGACAGCCGCCGCCCGAGGGCACATTCGTTCCGCCGCCAGATGGGCTGCCCCGCATTCGCACGCGGCCGCTAGGAGAGGCGCGTGAGTACTGTGTCGCGTCAGCGGACAGCACATGCGATCAGGACGGTGCTTGTGGCGGCGAGTCAAACAGCCGCCCATCGCAGCGTGGACGAAGCCGCAGTTGCCATCGGGACACGCGTTCAATGCTGGGACTGCTGTCGATGAGAATCCTGTGCCAACCGCAGCCGCGGCGCTCTTGCATGTGCAACAGGCAGGCTGTGGGTGAGGGCAATGAGGACGCTGCTGGGACAGAGACTCGGCACCAGCAGCAGCACCACCACCACCACCACCACCAGCAGCAGATGCAGCAGAAGCAGCAGCAGCATGACGAGCAGAGGCCAAAGTTGCAGCAGCGGATGTTGAAGGAGCAGCAGCGGCAGCAGCAGCAGCAGCAGCAGCAGCAGCAGCAGCAGGGATTGCCCAAGGCGGGCAGTCTTTTACTGCGCTCACGCACCAGCTCTGGAACGCCAGGCAGCGTGCTTGTTGGCAGCTCACGGATAGCGGGGCTTCACGGGCCGCTCTTCTCAGTTGGGTCGGGTACAATCTCGCCCAGCGCCGCATCCGCAAATGCCTCTGGGGGTGGCGGCGTCCACCAGATGCGATCTCTGGAGGCAGACCGGGAGGCGATTGCAGGCGGCCGGCACCTGGTGCAGCCCTCAAGCAACGGCATCCAGCTGCTGCGCTGGGAAGCATTCGCAGAGGATTCGGGACTGGCCAGGGACACACCAGCCAGGCTATGTGTGCGGTGGCTCGACGAGCTGGTTGTAGGCCTTTGGGTAAGTCCCCTGCTCGTGAAACTTGGTAGACAGCGTTGCCCAGCATGTTGGGAACCGGGGTCACGTGCTGCCCTGTCGAACGCCACGTGCATGCAAGGTCAGCTGCTAAATCTTGCCCCTTTGCTCGGCCGCCTCCCACTAGCACGACCTGAGTGCGTACCTGGAGTGGCGCTGCTTAGACCAGTCCCTCAAAGAGACTAGAGGTGCGGGGGCTGTGGCGTTGGGTAAAGTATCATGGCTTACGGGCATTGCGCGCCTGTCAGTGTTGTTGAGATCGCAACATATGTGAATCCCCCTGCTGTGCATGCTGCGGTCTGACTCCCCATACACACCCAAATGCCAACACAGGGGTGACGCATGCCGAGTGGGTCCTGGCCTCTCAAGGCGGGCGGCTGCCAAACAGCACCTTGTCAGGTGTTGGCCAGGAGCGCTCCGTTTCGCAAGCTAGCGGCACCGGCGATGCCGTCGGTCCCAGGCCCCCTGTGCTGGCGTCGGCGGACTGGGCGCGGCGCGGCTTCTTGGCGGAGCGCCTGGGCCACACACACAATGCGCGCACAGCCTACCGCGTAGCCGTGACACTGGCTTTCAGCCTCGCCTCATATCTGGCTCTTTTGCGGCTTGAGGTGCAGGCCGGCGGGCTTGCTGACGCGCTCAGCAGCGCTCAGCAGCTGCTGTTGTGGCACGAGGCACGTGCGGCCGATGTGCTGGGTGTGGCGGGCACTGGTAGCCCTTCGCTGCTGCGGCGGCTGCCCGCCCCCTTGTCCTGGTTCCTTGGGGAGCTTGCCGCACAGCAGGGTGCAGCGCAGGTGCAGCACGCGTTGGAGGAAGAGGCCTCGGCCCACCCCCTTCTTCTGAGGGAGCTCGCGGCTTGGCAGCGGCAGCAGGAGCGCGACAGCAGGGCTGCATTGCTACCAGCCAATGCCAGGTGATGGGTTTCTCCCCCCCTGCGATTGCGGTTTTCTGCCGCTCTCGAGTTGCACGTGGGCTGCAGCCTCATCTGGGTGCGGCCTCCGTTATTGAAGTCGGGTGTGTGGATCTTTTGAGGATTATCTCCGGCCTTGCAGCCACGTGTAATACTGTTCTCACAAGAAGGCAAGACGCAACATACTCGCCCACAAGGGCAATTGGGGAACGATGCGCACATTACAATCAGCCACAAAGCTGCAAAAACACAGCTGCAACCACCCTCCATCTAGCCGCGCTTGCTGAACAAGTCAGTCACAAGTTTGACAGCTGAGCTCCACTAGCAGCACCATGCGCATGGTTTGTTGAGAAGAGTCTTGCGTCCTTCCCTGCGCAATCCAGGATTGCAGCACTTTTGGGGCCCAAAAACAGGAGGAAATGCTCGAGCGTCACTTGGGCGCATTAGGCTGTGACCGCCTCAGGGGCTGCAGAGGGGTCCTGCTGCGGATCTTGGTAGCTCTCGGCGCCCTCCGCCTGGTACGCCTCAATCTCCGCCTGCTGCTGCTGGGCCAGGGCGTCGTAGCGCGCCTGCGCATCAGCCACGACCTCGTTCAGGCGGACACCGCTGCTGAGCGCTGGCAGCGCGGCAACAATAGTGCTGAGCCCCGTGGCGCTGGTGTTGGGCAGCTTCCTGCGCAGGGTGATGAGGAAGTCGTCCAGGAATCGGTCCCTGGAGAAGGAGGAGGAAATTGGGGCACAAGGATGGGGCTCAGGCAGCAGCCGCACAAGTATTCCGTGGACGAGAAGAGAGGGGTGGACAGGAGGAAGCACGAGGTTCCCCTGTGCAGACATGGTTACCTAGCCAGGGCCTCCACCCCAGCCACTACACTGAGTCACTCGTCACACACCCCTGCCACTCACGCAGGGCGGTACTGGAACTGGGCCATTGCCATGGCGAAATTGGCGAGGTCGTCGCCTGACGCGTCGCTGTACATGTTCTGCAGGTCGCGCAGCAGGGAAGCCATAGTAGCGTCGGAGGGCCGCGCCCCCAGGTAGGCACAGCTCGACACCAGGCTGGCCAGCTCAGCAGGCCGCATGAAGCGCCGCACGTACTGCAGAGTAGAAGGGGGGAGGCAAGCTGGTTGAGCGCTTCATCAGGTCAGTGTTGAGAAAAAACAAACCCGACCAACTGGCTCTCGCTGAGCGCCCATCCTTCAACTCCTTTCAGGACAAGACAGCCGGGCGCACGTGCACAAACATTTCCCTGGCACAAGCCCCACCTGCAGCTTGTCAAACACGGCGGTCGTCCACTGCTGCGGCAGCCTGGCGCCTGTGCCAGCGACCATCTGTGCCAGGGCCCAGGCAACATTGACGAGCCAGTCGATCGCCACCTGGGGCTCCACAGGGCCGGGCCGCTCAGACCGCCGCTGCTGGCCCCACCGCTGCTGCCCCGCATTCTGCTGCTGCTGCTGCTGCTGCTGCTGCTGCTGGGGCGGCGCCCCAGCCGCCGCAGTCGAATCTGCACCGGCAGCCGCCCCTGGTGCCGCAGCCGGCGCCGCCACCGCTGGTGCCGCCGTGGCTCTGCCTGAACGATCGCGGTCCACACGCAGCTCGTACTGCAGGAGAGGGTAGCAGCGGTCCACCAGCGGCTGCAGTTGCGCAGGGCCCGAGGGACGCCAGCCCACAGAGGCGAGGTTGACTACGAGGGAGGAGAACTGGGTGGCATTGAAGTTGCGCACGGTGGCCAGGGCCGCGTCGGCGTAGGCCGCCGTCCACTCTGGACTGGGGGTCAACCCCAGGCGCGGCAGCGCACCCAGCAGCGCCGCCAGGTTGCGCGACTCCATGGTGCGCAGGCGGTCCTGGGTGCGCCGCAGCAGCTGGTCGGCAAAGCTGGGCTCTGGGGCATAGCCGAGAGTGGCCATGCCCTCCAGCAGCAGCACGATGTCCTGGTCACCAAAGTTGTGCAGCTCGCGCTCGCTCTTGGCCACCAGCGCCCCCACCAGCTCGGCGTTGTACAGCCCAAGCCGCGCCACACACGACACCGCCAGGCCCAGCTGCTGGGGGCGCGCCAACTCCACCTTGGACAGCAGCCAGCCGTACACCCCCGCCACAAACCCCTGATAATCCGCCAGGTCATCGGGCTCGTGGGCGCCGGGAGACGGAAGCGCCACAGCACGCGACAGCATGGCCACCAGCTGGAATGGGTCCAGGCTGGAGCCGCCACCACCGGCTGACTCTAGGATGCGCTGCAGCTCGCGCCAGCTGGAGGCCGCTCTGATGGAAGCGTTGGCGGCCTCCACTTCAGGGCTCAGCACGCGCTGGAAGCGGCCCTCACCGCCACCCACACCGCCGCGGGAGCCGCGGCCGCCACCCTGGTAGCTGCCACCGCCGCGCCCGCCGCCACGGTAGCCACCACCATCACCCTGCCGATAGCTGCCGCCCTCTCCACCCCCGCCACCGCCACCACGGTAGCCACCACCTCCGCCACGGCTGCCCTGGTAGCTGCCTCCGCCGCTGCGACGCTGCTGGCCGGAAGAGCCCTCATCCACAGAGTCCAGGCTGCCCCCACGCCTGAGGATAGTCGATAGTGCAGGTGGGTCAGCCGGCGGCTGGCTTGCCAGATGCGCATTCGACGAACTGCTCGGGGCTCAGCGCATGTGCTGTAGGTTCGCCAAAAACCATACGCAGGTATTGTGTTGCACCTCAAACCTGCCCTTGACCCTCACGCACCCGCCACGGTCGTAGGAGCCGCGGCCACCGCCGGAGCCGCGCTGGTCGTCGTACTCACGGCGCCCGCCACCAGAGCCCCGGCCTCGACCATAGCCGCTGCCACTGCTGCGATTGTTGTCTTGACCGCCATACTGCGTGAACGGGGGCACAAGGCATTGGCGAAGGAGAAAGCTGCATGAACAACTAGAAAGTGAAGGGCCACACAAGATGAGTGGCGCAAAGCGCTTTGCGCGCAGCGACGCTCCGCCACGGGTTGTCCAAGGGCCGCCGCCCGACTTGCATTGGGTCGTTGAGCCATCATTCGCCCGTCGCGACGACCGAATGAATATCTAAATCGCTACTTTATTCCATATGGAACACTCACGTCGTCGAAACGGCCCGCAGCAGCCACAAAACTGGTTGGCCTGCATGGCCTGGCCGCCACCCCAGGCGCAACAACACCGCGCCTGCGAATTGGATAATGCTTCGGATAAGATACGCGCGGTGCGACCATCTCGCCTTGCTAGGCAAGCCCGGACGCGGCACCACCCACCAGTGCAGCATTCGGTCTGGCGCAGGGACCTTGTATGTCTGCATTGTGCAAGAAATCTGAGACATATGTTTCCACCTCTAACGTCCGCGAACAGCTGCCATTTGGTTTGGAAGTCTGGCGCCTCCCCACCCGTGTGCACCGAACAGTCTCTGAGTGTCGGTCGCAGGGGGCCGCAGCCGGTTTTTGCATGTTAACACCCATGCAGCTTGCCAAGCCCACCGGCATCGTGAGGTTGGATTAGTGTAGCAGTGGTGAACGGGCTGCTGTTTGACTGTGGCTCAGCGGAAGTGGACGGCCTGCCAGGCTGTCCCCCAATGACACTCAAGTGGGGCAACTCGGGCTCATAGCTGGCACGTTGTGCTGCACATCATGACATCAATTCACGAAATCAGGGGCACAACATTGGTACCAGGGTACATGACATGTGCTCTTATCCCAACATGAACCTGCTGGCAAGCTGTTGCCCAGGACAGCGCAGCCCAGTGCAAGTGGGAAACCTCCCGGGGCTTGTACGGCCTGTCCTGCTGCGGAGCATGGACGCGTCAGTGAAGATCATCGTCTCGCTGTTTGTGGACGGTGCTGTACGCAGGGGTTTTGCATGCGCCCACCCAGATCCGTCCCAAAACACGCGAGCAGGCCTGCTGTGCCGCCACCCATCAGCTAGCGCGGCCACGGGACAGTGGTGGTAGAGCGTGGACCTGCCACAGAATCTGCAGTTTCAAGGCCATGCATCAGCCCAAGTGAGTTGGGGTGGTCCAGGCCAGCAACAGCACGAGGCTCGTGTGATGCATTGACAAGTGCCAAGAGATCGTGAGCAGTGCACACACAGTGCAGAGTTCCCCCCCTCCTCATTGTGCGAGTGATCATCAAATATCACACGTGTTGCTGTCGTGGGCAAGTGAGACATCAATCCATACAGAACGCGCAGTCTGCAGTGCATGTGTCGTGAATGCATTATGCTGCACGGGAACAGCCGTGTGGGGCAGGGGGCCTTCTGTTGCATGCCCCCTGCCCAGCCCTGTGGTGTGAGGCAGACTCGCTGGTCTCGCACCTGTGTCAACACTTTGAGGCAACACTCTGAGGGAAGCGAGACACGCCTCTTGCGTGTTGGCGCGTTCCAGTTTGTTTCCCGCCCTCCCTTGCCCACGGGAGGGACAGGTGGCGTCGCAGTGTTGCCGCCAGTGACCCGCCGGTTCCCGGTTTACTGCCATTAGGGCCATCTTCGCACCCTCACCTTTGCTTTGGTCCAGGCGTTCAGTCGCCCCATCCTTCCCCCTTTCCTTCCTAATCTGGAGCCCAAACAGCCGGCCAGATCTGCTAGGTATTTCACTTGACGGCCGCAGGGGCCTCTGCAGCCTGGAACCCCTGCGTTGCGCGAGGCCATGTGTCTAACGTCCTCGGGACAGCATCAGCAGGGAAATTTGTGTTTAGAACATTGTTGGGCAGCACCACACAGCAGGTATGGTGAGTTCCGTCAGCACGTGCAGCAGCACGCAGCAGCGAACACCTTGCAGTACAGTACTTGCAGTCGCCCTTCCAGGCTACTCGGTGATGCTTCACAAAGGTCTAAAACAATAATTTCAGTACCTTGGCTGGTCGCCGGCAGTAGCGAAGCCTGCATACAACAGATGGGGCTGCTCTTCAACAAGAAGAGATCTGTGCAGTAGAAACGTTTGAAAGCACCCCCTAACCACCGCGCATTACGCCATTGCGTGGGCATGACTTGCGTGGGATTCTTAGCTACGACTCTACAAACCCAGCAGTTGGCACTGGCGGGGCAGTCACTCGCAGCGGAGCACAGGCAGCGGACGAGCGATTTGCGGTGTGGTCAAGGGCGCCTATATGACAGGTGTGTTTTTGCCAGAACCAGTACTTGCGCTGCGCCAAGGGCACGCCACACTGGCGTGGCCTGCACCATGCACCGTGCTGGGTGACGCCCATGAAAGCTGTCAATACCGATAGGCATGTCTGGTTTGCGCGCTCCCAGAAAACAACACATTCCCCGTCTCTGATTGAATGTGTGCAGGTGCGACGGACCCGGCATCACGCGCCGCGGTGAACTGGCACCGCGCTGTCGAGTCGCTGCGCCAGGCGTCGGGCGAGACCCTCGGACCATGCCCAGGCCCAGGCTCAGTGGCGGGTCACAGCAACAGCGGCGACCACAGCCTCACCCATGCCCAAGGGCAAGTCCTCAAGGACACGGCCGTGTCTCGTGACTCGGTGTCTGCAGCAGAGGCGGCCGACCTGTTTGGTGCCAGCGCCGCCAACTCGGCGCCCAGCATGATCGACCGCAGAGCTGTTGACGGTCGCACGTGGTCGGCGTTCGCAAAGAACTGCCTGAGGTTGGCAAATGCTGCGCACGCGCATGTCTGGGCCTGTGACATGTTGCCTTGGGCCACCATGCGTGCATGATCAGCGCAAGACAGCGAGGGTCTCCATGATGTGGCGCTCAAGAGCTCCTCTGCTGGGCTCATGATGCAGGCCGCAGGCGCTGGACGGGCTGATGGACGGTGACGTGCGCGTGAGTGTGCTGGTTCGCAGCGCCCATGGAGTGCCGGAGGATTGCCGGACATACGTCAAGGTGTCATGCGGCGGGAAGACCCACAAGACGCCCTTCCTCACTGGGGTAAGGCCTGTGCCAGGCGCCCACGGTGTTACCGTGCATCATCTGCACGGATGCTTTGGAGCGGGGCGCAATCTCTAGCGCACCTTGCGTAGAGCTGCAATCTCATGCCCGGGATCTCACTCTCCCTTGCGCCACAGACGGTATCACCTCAGTTTTCCCAGCTGTTCACATTTGATGTCAACGACCCAGACCAGGCGGCCCTGGTGCTCAAGGTCAAACATGACAAGCCGTTCTCCCCCACCAACCGTGAGCACCAGCCGCCCGTTATAGCATCTTGCAAAGCAACAGGTGTTGTTGCGCGGTATCAGGCGCTCAGCACAGGAGGCGTACCCTGCAAATGATGAGCAGTTGATGGGCCAGCAGGGCACAAGGAAAGTTGGCATGAAGCTGAACCGTGCTTTTCGACCATCTCCCCTGCCGCTGCAGCACCCCTGGGCCGTGCAACCCTGCCGTTGTCCAAGGTGTCGTCGAGGCCGGAGCTGTACGCGGAGCCGCATCGCCTGTCGCTCAGCATTGAGGGCCTAACGGCCATGCCAGCTCCCCCTGGGGTGGTGCGGGAGCTGGAAGTGCAGGTGTTCCTGTCATCTCGCAGCAGGCTGGCGGCGCTGGCTGGTACCACGGGCTCCCTCAACGTGCTGGCAGCCACCTGGAACGTGGGCAACGCGCTGCCCCCGCATCCCGAGCAGCTGCGGGCGCTGTGGCTGCGCGGCACCGAGGGTGCGGGTGACCACCACCTCGTGGTCGTCAGCGCGCAGGAGTGCAGCTACCACAAGAGCTCCCGGCAAGCGCGCGCCAGCAGCAACAACAGCACCACGTTGGCACTTGCTCGCGAGGGCTCAACCCAGCCTGAAGCGGGCGCAGCAGAGAGCAGCGGCGGCGGCGGCGGCAGGGGCGGCGGCGATGGCGGCAACAGCAGCGGCGATGGCGGAGGATGTGGAGACGGCGGCGGCGGCAGCGGCAGCGGTCCCGATCGCAGCGGTGGGCTTGTGACGCTGATGTCTGCTCCGTCCGTTGGGACGTCCCAGTCTGTTGCGGCGGCTGCGGCACATCAGGCACTCGACACCACCTATGATGAGGACGACGACGAGACAGTTGTGGAGGAGGGTGACATGACTGGGCTGGCACCTGCGAATGGGAAAGTGAGAACGAAGGATGACGACATGGTCACATGGTTGGATGGGTGGATGGGTGGATGGATGGATGGTTGGATGGATGGATGGATGGATGGATGGGTGGATGAATGAATGGATGGATGGGGGTGCAGACAACCTGGGGGCTAAGTGGTTTGGTGGATGATTGATCAACAACAAATTTGGACATCAGCGTTGATGGTGTCAGGCCTGCTCATGCGAGGGGTGGATCTGGCACATCAACACATGCATACAACCACATGTGAGAGCACCTATGACTGTCACATTGCGCAACCCCGCCCCCTCCCCACGCGCCCAACGGCTGGTTCCAGGAAGCTGCTAGGGCAAAGATGATGAGCAGCAGCAAGTCCCTCAGAGGCATCATAGCCAAGAACATCGACTCAGCCAGTGCATGGGTGAGGCCAGTTGCAGGACAGTGTGCTGCGTGCCGGAGGTTGAAAACTTTGGTATTGCATTGTTTGGCCACATGTAGAAGTAAACTCGACACTATTCACGGCCGCCACACCTCCCTGTGCTTTTCCTGGATCTACCCCTGGGGCGCTGCCTCGCAGGAGGCTCACATTTCTGATGTCGTTGGTCCACGCTACTGGCTGGTCTGCTCTGAGCACATGTTCCAGACGCGGCTGCTGCTCTTTGCACGCATGGACGTCGTTCCCTTCATCCAGGAGTGGGTGTCTGCACTGTGGCCACAGCCTGGGGCTTTGTCACAAGGGAGTCGGACGAACCACACGGGCAGCAGAGCCTGCCGACTTGACATTCACGTTTGCACATCAATGCCAATTTGAGTCTTGCAAAGGAGCCTGCAAGCTGCATTGTCCCTGAGCGACCCCACCCACACCGAACCTGTGCACCCATCCACAGCCTGTGGAGCAGCTACGAGGCCACTGGGCTGGGCCGCATCGGGCTCAACAAAGGCGGTGTTGGCATCTCGCTGCGCATTGGCGGGACACAGTTGGCGTTTGTGGGGTCCCACCTGGCTGCACACCAGTCGGAGTGCAAACGCCGCAATCAGGACGTCGCAGAAATCACCCAGGAGGTGGGTCGCCTGGAATATCGGGCAGCATATGGGGCCCTTGGGCCAGTGGATCATGGGCCGGGACAAACTGCAGGTCGCGCCACAGGTGGGCGGCATGGTGTCTGACACTTTGCTGGGGGATGCAGCCCTGCCGCCTGCAATTTCGTTGCAAGAGACAGCCACGCATGCCGCCGCGATCATGTGGCATGGGCACCAACAAGGATGCTGATTGATTACACCTTCCCTGACTTCCCTCTGTTGTGCGACGTTCCCCTCTCCCGCATGCATTTGCAGCTGTGCCCCCCTGGCTTTGGCCGCGCCAATATCGTGACGGGCCCCCACCATATAGTGTGGATGGGAGATCTTAACTACCGCGTAGATTGGGGCCAGCAGGTAGGTGTTACTGCTGCCAACATCCTGGCTTTGTATTACTCGTGTGTGCACCACTTTTGAAGATGGATATGGCATGCACTTTCATGCTGAGATTCTCCCCCATCCCTTGGCCCTCTCCAAGGCCACCACACAGAGCGACACGCCCACCTCTGAGGACCATGCAGCCATGGTGGCGCTCGTGCAGGCTCAGGACTACGCGCCGCTCCTAGCAGGGGACCAGCTGGCGCGGGAGATGCGGGGGGGCCGCGTGTTTCCCGGCTTCAAGGAGGCTCCAGTGTGCTTCCCGCCGACGTTCAAGGTGCTCAAGGGGGAGCCAGGCCTGGCCTATGGTGCCAAGCGCTCCCCAGCATGGTGCGACCGCGTCCTGGTGCGCAGCAACCTCCCCCACAAGGCGGCACAGCTTGGAGCCTATTGGTGCTGCCCCGAAATCACAACATCGGACCACAAGCCCGTTGCTGCCACCATGCAGCTTCCCCTGGGTGAGTAAGCGCGGGAGCGGGGGTGTCAAACGAGGACACAGGGCTCTGTGCCTGGGGTACCAGCCTCGGTCAGCCTTGTGGTGTCAAACGTTCGGCTGTGACTGTGAGTGTATGCGGGCATGACGAATACAAGGCGACTGCAGCAATGCAACATGCAGACTGGTGACATGTGAAGCTCTAGCAGCATGTACGTGTCAAAGTGCTTGATTGGCAGTGGCAAATGTAATGGATCAATACATCACAAAAGAGTGTGTGCCTCGCGCGCACGGTTGCAGGTTTCGCTTCAGCTCACCTGTCTCTGACACGCATCTTGTGCTAACGTGCAGAGATTGCTGCCATCAAGGTCATGCCCAGCATCCCATCAACGACTGCTATTGCTAGGCGTGCACTTGTTCGCTTCACGGCACCAGCCACGCCACCATATTCCTCCCTGCTCATTTGCTGCGCACCTGCAGTGGCTCCCCCCATGTTGCCGGCGGAGCGGCCCAAGCCGTTTCAATTGTATCTCAGCAGCGTCCGGCTGGTGGGCGAGGACACCTGGAAGGGCCTTGTGCAGCTGATTGACGACAGGCTGCTATCACAGGGTGGAGACAAGTTGCGCCTCATGGTGTCGGGCTCGGCCCTGCCAGGCAGCGACAGGGAGTACGTGAGTGCTGCACGTGGCTTCATGAGGGCTTTGGGCTGGCGCGCTTCAATGCTGCCAGTGACACAAGTGCATGGTTCCTGGAATGGCAACACTGGTATCAGGCCCATGAGCCTGATGGCCAGCTTGTGATTGCCAGCATGCACCCTCAGCCTATTCGGCGGCAGTGCTACCTACCCAACCACATCCGTGTCACCCCATTTGCACCTCAAGCCCCTCCCTCTTGGCTTACTCATACGCAGCAGGTCGCCCTGGACACAGCCCGCGTGCGCGCCGGGTGCGAAATCCTGGCCACCAACCTGGTCAACATCACAGGCAGGGCGCCGGCCACGACAACTGCTGGCGCAGAGGCAGCGGCCGAGCGCGAGGCCCTGCAGAATTTATCGCTGCTTCAAGGGGAGGCGTCCATCCCGCTGACACCCACCAGCCTTGCCATCGTACGCGACGCAAAGTGAGTGCTTGACGCAACACCTGCCGTTGTTTTATTAAGCTTGGCTGGAAGTCCAGGGCAGCTCGGAAAGCAGTAGGGGCAGCGCCCCTCCAAGCGAATACATGCTACAGACTTCCGGCCCATTGCTGGTTGAGCCAAGTGCCATTAGCACGTCTCACACC